>NC_065525.1:4308999-4318158 GCF_006386435.1 Epinephelus moara
CGGTGATTATTTTGAGGCGTACTCTATATTTATGTTGCACAGGTGTACCTAATAAAGTGGCCAGTAGGTCCCACATTTACACCACCGGCTCTGAGTCTCCCCTCAGCCCCTGGTTGTTCGGCAGCTTCAGCCTCTCTTCTTGCTCTCTCTTCTTCCAAAACCTGTAACTCTTCCTCTGTATATTCTGGCTTCTTCTCAACAAACTTATTGTTTTGATGACGGGAGTAACTGCACTAAACATGCGCTGTTTGAAATCACTCCGCCCAGCAAGTACTGTATGTCTGGAATGTAGGGCTGTCAACAAATATTCTAAATTCGAATTTAAATTCGAATTTGAAAAAAAAATGGACCTTCGAATGTGAAAATNATCACTCCGCCCAGCAAATACTGTATGTCTGGAATGTAGTTCCGGCTCTGCATTTAATATTACTATTACATTTAATTTAATATTAATATTACATTAAGTAATATTACATTATTATTTCATAGCGTGGTGAATGTGTAAGCTACAAGTTGTCCACNTTCGAATGTGAAAATTGATATTCGATTGTGGAGAGAGAAAAAAAACACCACCGCAGCTGTCCTCTTTGCAAGTGGCCGTTGGCATCAGACGGGGGCGAGCGAGAGGTCCGCGGTCGTTTATAACGTAATGTTATAGATAACTGTTTTATGTGTTTTAATGTGTAGGTATNTTTCAGCGGGCAGCTCTGCCCCACCGATCTCAGAACAGCACGCACTGACAATTAAAGGTAACGTACCTACTCATATGACTATAGGGATTACGGCAAAAGGCGAATTTGCCAAAATGTCAAACTATCCCTTTAACACAGTGTTCATTAACTGTGGCACCAGAGATATTGGATAAAGCGAGATACCCCACTCAGCTCACTTCCTGATTCAGTGACGTCAGCGCCACGCCCCCGTAGGAGACTTGCGGCAGCTCTGCATGTATTGTCGTCAATGAGGAAAATGAACGTGATCACAATTTATGGTCAATTCTTTAGCCCTATAGTCACTAAAGTAAATATTGGGTTCATTTTCCACAAGCCACACATCTTACCAACATCCTGACACTAAAGCTGCATTTTTCATCCGCACAGATCAAGAGAAAGTTAACTTTGTTTGAGCCCTGTCCGTCTCAGAAAACAGGAGGAGGAGAACAGGCTCTGATTGGAGGGAGAGCTAACCACGCCCACTTAGGAGACAGGAAGAGTAACCGTTTTCTTAACATTGGATAAGCCTACGGTGGGGTATCTCCTTTATCCAGTATCTCTGGTGACGCTAGCTGTGTCCCAATTCAGGGTCTGCATCCTTCGGAGGACACGGCCTACGCAGCCTCCGAAGGCTAGCCTTTGGAGGCGCCTCCGAAGGAGTCGTCAACCATTGTTAGTAGCTGTGTGAAATTCCTGCCTTGAAGAGGCAGTAGCCTCTTTTACACTGCCTCTTCAAGGCGGGAATTTCACTCCATTATTCCAGCTCGCTATTCTGTATAAAATGAACAATTGTGGAGAAAATTGTGGAATGGGGGGACGGACTTGTCTCGCCTTTAAGCTGGCTAAGGAGACAGTAACAGCGCTGAAATGACGTCTGTGTGAAAGCTACAGCCTGCAAGACGGGATCATGGGTGGCATGGGTGTTTTGACGAGGTGTCATGCGTGCGTGGAAAACAATGAGGCACAGGAGCTTCTTACCCTCTGATCAGCCACCGCATAACAGAGACAGTAACTGATTGTCATTGACATGTTATGCCGTTGTTATTGTTTAGAAAGCGCTGCTGATGCATATGTTATATGTCACACAAGAGGCCGATGCTGTTGTGTTACATGTCTTGATTATCACGCCTCTTTGGCTTCCGTGATGCTGGTATGCTGTCTAAAATCACACACTGGTGCAGCATGATGCTGCTGGTGTTTGGTTATGTATAAAAATGCAAAAGCAACATAAAGAGGAGACTTAAAGTTCTATAGCACCATCTCTGTGTAAAAAGTGGCTGATGTTGCTTTCCACTAACAGCTGTTTTCATCTTGTGGGAGTGAAAGACAGTATTGTCAGATTTGTTTTCCACTGCTTTATCTAGCTAAGTATGGGTTATATCAGAGCCGATCATTTTATTCCTCCTTGTTCCATCAAAGGTGACATTGCAAAATGTTTGTTTTTTTTCTGTTTAAGTAGTTATAAGTCATACATCCAGCATGTGGTGACATTGGGTAAGATATCTTAATCCCCAAAGTTATTTTTAATTTTTTAAATACAGTGAGGATTACATGATGAAACAAATTTAAAAACAATTGAATTCATTCCATTTTTGATCAGTTTTGAATTTTAAGCCAAGTGCTGTCTAGAAAAGTGTGTGAGGATTGTAGTAGATTTTCGTTTTCTGTGTATATTTCATTTTTGAAAATATTTTAGGAAACACTGCTGATGTGCTTTCATTATCTCAGATCCTGGGGCCGATGCATCTCTGTGTGGAATGGCTGCCACTAGTGCGTCTGGTACCAATGCAGTGCGCTATGGAACTATGAGGGAAAATGTTGTAAACCTGGAGGTTGTGCTGGCTGATGGGACCATCATACACACAGCTGGGAAGGGCCGACGCCCCAGGTACTCATTAGCCATTTGCACCCACAAATATTCAACATTGCCTAGTGCATCTTGAACCTTTCTTTTCTATCTTTATCAATGTTAAGGAAAACAGCAGCAGGCTACAATCTCACAAACCTGTTTGTGGGGTCAGAGGGCACCCTGGGGATCATCACTAAAACTACCTTGCGCCTATACGGCATCCCAGAGGCCATGGTGTCGGCCGTGTGCTCTTTTCCCTCTGTAGAGGCTGCTGTAGACAGCACAGTGCAGATCTTACAGGCAGGAGTACCCATCGCTCGCATCGGTGAGTAGATACCACCCAACACCATTACAGTAGACAACTGCACCCTATCAGCCATGGAGACAGGCTGTAAACATGTTTATTTCTGCTGTAAAGTTGGACATTTTAACATGGGGGTCTATGGGGATTGACTGGTTTCTGGAGCCAGCTTCAGGTGGCCTTTCAAAGACCTGCAGTTTTTGGCACTTCCTTGTTGGCTCCATTTTTCAGCCTTGGAGGTCGCCACTTGGGTTTAAGTAATAAGTCATTAAAATCCTCCCATCCCCTTTCCCATCCTTATATGAGAAATTGTGTGCAGTCTATACAGTTGTTTACAGCACTTGTGCAACCTCAGCACAGCAAGACCAGATTCCAAAACAAGACAATAAGACCAACATGCCTGACACATGATGATGCATTGTAATAAGAACCCTCATTGGGATGGTTGGATTTGGGCAAAGTTTCCTATTTCTGATATGTACAAAGAGAATTTTAATACTAAAATCAAACTTTTAAGCATCGTAAGCTCCATTTCCACCAAGCAGTATGGTTCAGTTCAGTTCAGTGTGCATTTTTTCCATTTCCACTGTGAAAAGTTGTGGATGGTACCAGGTACCAGTAGAACCGTTCCATACCGTAACCATTTGTGGTGACACCTCTGTTGGGGTACCTAGCACACTGATCTGGCACTAAAAGATGGAGATAGAAAAACTGCAGTCCGTTCATTGGTCAATCGAGGACGGTCACTCTTGCTCTGTTCATACAGTGGCAAGTTTTATATACATTAGTAAATTGTAACTATAAAATGAAAGGATGTTTTGCTGCCTCTCGCAGCAGCTGTAGTCTGAGAAAAAAATTTAAAACTTAATTCACTGGGCCAACAGCTGGCATCTTACGTTTACTTGTCATGTTGCTCAATGCATGAGCTGGCAATGTGAAGCCATCAGCACACCTTAAATTTCAATATGACAGCTATGACCATTCCATTAGTTTTCATTGTCTCTCTTGGATGACATACACTTTTAGTAATGAGTGGATCTTCAAGCATTTAGAAATGTGTATTAATTACTACAAGATTATGTGAACTGCATATATTCTAATTCTCATCTGGAGAAAAAAAAGTGTCACAGAGCGTCGTTCATGTGGGCTCCAGCAACAATAAACCCCTGCGTTTGCCTGAGAAGGACTAAATGCCCACAGTCGCTTATTTTAAGCATCCCATGGAGGGAGACTCTCACTGCAGCCTGTTTATTTATTTCTGAAAATGTCGGCATGCAACTTCTTTCTGTGGACGATAAGTAAGGTGCAGACTTCCATCTGTGTCACCGGTGAAGAGGAAATACAGTGTGTACTGAACGGAGCAGTGAGTGACAACAACCCCACCCACATTTAAATGAAAAGGGTTTGGGAGAACTTGATTTAGAGACCAAACAAAGAGATGAAACCCTTACACAGGGAGAGAGGGTCCCTGCAGTAGGAGGATAATTGAACACAGGAGTGAAAATAAAGGAATCAATATCAGTTATTGGCAGTTAGAAAATATTTAATTCACCATTAAGTCAACAGGAGTCAGAGAATGATGTGTAGTATTGAGATGGATCACACTGACATTTGTCTTGGTTGTGTGTGTGTTCTGACTGTGTGAATGTGTTTTCTCCAGAGTTTCTGGATGATGTGATGATTGATGCGTGCAACAGGTTCAGCTCTCTGTCCTATCCTGTGACCCCAACTCTGTTCCTGGAGTTCCATGGCTCGAAGCAAAGCCTCGAGGAACAAGTCAACATAACCGGTGTGTGAGTGTACAAATCACAAGTAAAAATAATAATGGGTTTTTAACAACTAAAGTCACATACTATGTCAGTTGGCTAAAAACCTAATATAGATAAAATTAACCTTCATACCGTCATTATGAATATTAATAGATTATGAATTTTGTTATGTTCACAGAAGTGTTTTGTCACAGAATGATGAAATCAGGGTTCCTGCAGATCCCTATAAAGTCTTAAAAGGCATTGAATTCATTGATCTAAATATTAAATTTCATATTAAATATCTTGAATTTTCCAAAAGTCTTAAAAATGCTCAGACATGAGATGTAGGATTTTATTAATCGGCACATCGCAAGAATCCTTGAGCAGATTAGACCTGGGAAATTTAGAAGCCAGCTTGACACCTTGAGCTTTATGTCACGCTCCACAGGCCATTTCTGAACAGTTTTTGTAGTGTGGCATGCTGCTTTCTGTGTACAAATGCAAAGGAGGCATAAAGAAAGGACTTTGTAGCACCATCTCTATGTAAAAAAAGCTACAGCTAATACGGCTAAAAACCAACATTGTTCTACTCCACCCTGTCTCAGGTATTGCTAAAAGTTCAAACTTCTTACATTATTTGCCTTCACTGCTGACCAACATGTTAAGTTTCAGGTCAGACCAGTGTCCTGCAGTGTCTGGCACCACTGCGTTGGCGGCAGATTCATTTAGTCCAGTGGGTTGTGAGGTGGGTTAATGGCACCTGCCAAAGATGCTCTTTCAGATTGGGATCTGGGGATATTGGAGGCCAGGTTGACACTTTGAGGTCTTTGTCAAATTCTTTGGGCCATTCCTGAGCGATGTTTGCAGTGTGGCATGGTGCATTATCCGGCTGGGGGGCCACTGCCATTGGGGAGTACTGTTGCCATGAGGGGGGGTACCGCAACTGTGTTTGAGTGGGTGGAACATGTCAGGTGGTAGCCACATGAATGCCAGAACTAAAGGTTTCCCAGCAGAACAATGCACTGAAACAAAACAAAGTTATTCACTTCACCTGTCAGTGGTGTTAATGGTTTGGCTGATCGGTCATTTCAGTGCTCTTACTACCTCCAGTACCGGATTAAAAGCGAGGCAACTCTGTCCCCAAATCTACAGTTGTACCTTTTATACAGACGGTGAGCGAATTCTTGATAGTGAAGGAATGGCCTGCCTTAAAGCTATAGTTGGTAATGTTGGAGAGCTAGCAAGATTTGAAAGCAGCACCTCCTCTAAGCCCCACCCCCTCCTCCCCCTCCCGTCAGTGCTCTGTCCAAAGCCACAGCTCCACAAACTTGAATGCGCATCCTGCAGTAGGTAGGAGTCAGCAGGGCAGAGGAGAGCAGAGTAAAATAACAAATCCCCCAGAAGCAAACAAATAATTACCTGTCCAACAGAAAGACAGCAACCTCTGCATCACTTTTCAGGCCCTTCAGTTCCCTCAGTTGTGTCCACCATTCAAAAGCTGCACCAGTGTTGACTCAATGTTGGTTTGTCCTCTCGCTTTATCCAAAGCCTTTTTCGTCGCAGCCTTTTCTGCCTCCGACTTTCTTTTCTCAGCCTGTTTAGCGGGCCGAGCCATTATAAGTAACGCTGGAAGTGGTACTTTTGGCTGCATTTTCTCTGCCATTGTTCAGCAAACTCCTGCTTACTCAGTATTTCTGTTGAGGAGTGTGCTGAATATTTCCGGCAACGGTGACACGTGATGAGAGCACGCAGGGAGGAGGGTGGGACGGAGGGGGGCTCGGACAGGACGAGACATGAAGGCATCTGATTGGTTCTTTCCGTTCGCACCGAATGGCAGGGATTGGTCAGAGTTTTTACAGGCCTGCAGCTGCCACAGAGATCGGATTTTTTTCATTCCTTTTTCTGAACACATTATGTATTGACTACTCTCAGGATGGAAGGACCATTTCAACCAGTATAACAAGAAGTGTTTCTGAACAGGATTACCAACTATAGCTTTAAGGCGGATTTATACTTGTGCTTTAGCTCGATGCAGAGCCTACGTTGTTCAACACGCCGTTCAACACGCCGTTCAACACAAGTACACAAATTGACTTCATTAAAACTAGCAGGATTCACAGACAAAACACTTGTGTTTTGCTAGACACATTTTCCCCACAGATACAACATGCTAATGTTACTAGCACAAGCCTATGGCATTTTACATTGTAAAAATTAGCCTAATGGCTAGGGGAGATTTCCTCTACATATATGAAGCTAGGGACATCAGCAACATTTACAAAATTCGACTCCATGACAACTCACAAGGTTCACCGACAAAACAACTGTCTTATACTAAACAAATTTTCCAAATAAATACAGCATGCTAACATTAATAGCACAAGCCTATGGCATTTTACATTGTATAAATTAGTCTAGGGACTAGCAGATATTTCCTCTACTCATATGAAGCCAGGATAAATCACACACAAGACTAAAAATGCTATTGTGTGAGGGCTTCATTGTTTTCACAATTTATTGTTACTTATCTGTGAAATAGAAGTAAATTCAAGATTCGTTTCCACTGAGGGAAATGGTTTTCAGCTTACAAAAATAGACTGCGTCGCCACGATGCGTAGTGACATTTCTGGGGAAGGACATGTCAAGCTATGGCGTAGGTTACTACGTCAATTCGACGCAGAAATGTAAATCCTGATTAACTCTGCCTTACTCTGCCTCTGACTGGCTTACCCTGACATTATTACCCTAAAGTTAACCAATCCCATTCCTCTTGCCTAAACCTAACCAATCCAACCAATGAAGGCAACGAGTACTGGCCAGTTATAGGGAGAGTGGGATGTGTCATTCCTTCACCATCCAAGGGTTTGCAAATTTGCAAACAGTGAGGCAGCATTATGCTGCAACACTCCCACCTTGAAGAGGCAGTGTAATAGGAACTTGTGTAACTCCTGTGGCAGTGCTGATCATTTAGTCCAATATTTATTCATTCCATACTGAAAAATCTCTAGTATCATCTAGTATTTGATGGATTGGATGGAAACTTGGTGGTAGTTACTACTGACTAATACTGATGACTTTGGTACCTGCCTAACTTTTATGTAGTGCACCATAGATGAATTGATATGAGAACTGGACACTGGATTCCAAAACAGTACCTATTCCTATCTCCCTTCCTAGATTTCTTCCTAGAAGTGTGTCTCTTCCTGAACCTGCCGGCCCATCCCATAAACTTTATTTTGATATGATGCCATACACATGGAATTGCCTCTCTTGGCTCTGGGCAAGTTATAGTAGTTAGCAATAATTGACCCTCTTTTGCAGGTGTAAAACAAAATTATTACTGGTGTGTGTGTTTTTACAGAGTACATCACTCAGAGTAATGCTGGTTCCGATTTTCAGTGGGCTAGAGATTCAGAAACACGGAACAAATTGTGGAAAGCTCGTCATGACGCCTGGTACGCTGCTCTGGCTCTGAGACCTGGCTGTAAGGTAAAGAAAGTCAACTGACACTTAAGCTGTGGGAAAATGAACAGCTTTAGAAAATGGTTTTATCACTGAAATGCCCAGTGAATCTCACACCATACTCATAAGAGTCTTAACATAACTGCTGACCCCCATAATATGTAAGAGATAGTGGCTGACAAGATGTCTGTTATCAGGAATTGAATGGGGAGGCCAGAACCCAATTTTTTCCACTGTGAAATGGAACAAGACACACGTACAAACACTCATGTGATAATTAAAAGTCCAACATGTATATGCGTGTCTGTCTGTTTGTGTGATTAGTACCACTCAGCCATGCAGACGCACGTATATGTGCACGACTCATAACACACACACGTGTGTGTGTGTGTGTGTGTGTGTGTGTGTATGAAAAACTTAAAATGCACATCAGTACTTCAAAAGCATACCTGGCCACCTAATCTAGACTCCAACTGACCTAATTGACATAGTTAGATGTGGGAGCAGGTGTGGAGTGAAGCCACAGTGATCAGGCGTGAGGCACTCGAGCAACATGGGACACTACACCTTTCAATTCAATCCAATTCAGTTCAATTCAATTCAATTCAAAATCAGCTCATTTTATTTGTCACATGAAATTACAAACATGACTTCAGTGAAATTTTATAGTTCCGTCAATATACTTATTCAAAACACTGTAACAGAAACAAAATAATAATGATAATAATAAATACTAATTAATAATAAATGTCTATGGAGGTTAGGTCTAGGATAAGGAAGGGTCTTCATTTAGGATCCTTGTGCTAAAGTCTCCAGCAATAGAAAATTCAGGTCCCTGCAGAGATCTGACAGGGCAGCCTCTGTACGTGCTTGTGGTGGAATGTATAACGCTGTGATAATGACCAATGTGCAGTTAACAACTAATACTTAAAGGACCAGTGTGTAATATTTGGCATGGTTTATTGTCAGTCTGAATCTGAATCTGAATATTCTACCCATTAATATGTTTATACAAATGTATAATCGCTATAAAATAAAATTCGTTTGGTTTTCGTAGCCTTATAATTATGCTTTTATATATAT
>NC_065525.1:4318498-4378728 GCF_006386435.1 Epinephelus moara
TGTTACGCTAGAAGAGTCAGAGTTTGGGACGGAGTCTTTTACCCTCTGGAGTGTTACCGGAGTTTCTGGAGTGCTCAAATAAACGGGCCTTTTTTCCGAACGCTCCTCTGGTCTCCTGCTTGTGAGGAATTCATTACGATATCGTAACATAGCTTAGATTTCTAAATAAACATTCACCTCGTCGCTAGATAGACCTACTCCTGAAAAACTCGTGCGCTTTTTGTCCCTACGAGGCCACCGTCATGTACCCGACGGGAGGGGTGAGCGAGTGAGCCCTGCAATCTAGAATTTGACCACTGATGTCACTGTTTTCAACCCATTTTACACACTGGCCCTTTAATATAAAATACATAGACAATTTCCAGTTCCATGAGGCATGTAACACTTCCACTTAATCCCTTGATACACGCTTCTGAGGTGGCTGAATTATCCAAAGAGAGAGCAAGTCCACACTAAGACAATGGAAAAAATGTGAATTTTTGGAAGCGCTTTATTTTAAGATCCTTGTAATAAGCGTTAGTTAATATGTAATAAGGTGCTTATAACTCCTTATAAGATGCTTATTAACATTATTAAATGTTTAATAAGACTATATAAGTGTTAATAATAGCATTATAAACATGTTAATTGTTAGATTATAAGACATTTATAAGCACTTATAAGAAACTTTTAAACAGTTTATAGACTGCTTAAGAACGTTAAAAGCCTTGAGTTTCTTACAATTATTTATAATAGCATTACAAACACATTTATTGAGTTTAACTAACTTACATATTATGTCATTGTTAAACCTTTACTAAGATTTTTTTGTTGCTTTATTAAGAGTAAAACATACTTTATTATGCATTTATTAACAGTAAACTATGCACTTATTAACAGTTAACTATGCTTTTTTGCAGCTACCGGATCTAAAGCGAGAACAGTGCCTTATTAAGCTTAATAAATCCTTTATTATGCACTTATTAACAGTTAACAATGCTTTTTGCAGCTCCCCATTCTGGAATGAGCACTACATGTGGTAAAGGTTGATAAAACGTGAAGAAACAATTGCATAACAATATAATGTTTCAGCGGTGAAACACAAAAACACACTTTAACACAGCTTTTTTGAAAATTTGGTTGTTTTTTTTTAGTTGTCATCATTTATGCATGAATTGCAGCCACAAAGAGAACATTTTATAAAACATTGCCTAAAACAGGCCGTTGAAAATAAAAATAGAAAAGTACAATCATTAATACTTTCAACATTGAGGTACATTATATATTGTAAAACACATTCTGAAAATGTGATTTAAAACATCAGTAATCACATCCACAAAAAAAGTGCAACTGTAACATAAAAACTGAGGTAGGTTTTAATTTAAAAACCTATATAGCATGCTGCCCCACATTGATTCCAGTGTGCATTCATTAAAGACTGGATTGCATTTATTTAAAATAATAAAGAAAGAAAAATAACACAAAACAATTACACAAGTACTCCTTTCTAGCATAGACTGTAAAAAGTGGACGTAACTACCATGACATCACCCATTGGTTTGTAACATAAAATCTGAGGTAGGTTTTAAATTTTTTTTAAAAAACCTTCAAAAAAAATTCCATTAAACAATGTTTAAAGATTTTGCCTAGCAGCTGCTCTTTGGAACTGTCTTTCAACATGGAGGAAACATAGGCAATCTCTCTCCCTCTCCCTCTCTCTCTCTCTCTCTCTCCCTCTCTCTCTCTCTCTCTCTCTCTCTCTCTCTCTCTCTCTGTCTCTCTCTCTCTCTGTCTCTCTCTCTCTCTCTCTCTCTCTCTCTCTCAATGCATGAGGTTAGACATGCTGTCTCTGGGAGCTTTGTACAATATTCTAACTGGCCTAAATAAACAATTTATCAGTATTTCCCATTTTTGCTGTGCAAAAGTTTTGTGTGAAAACAATATATGGACACATGTCCTGCATAAAGGCTGGTTGAGTTCAGTGATTGGAGAAAATATAAGCCTGGGCTATTAATTGAAGTTTTACAGTAATCATAAGAGTGTATGTTCCGCGACATCATGCTCTCAGTGACCCTTTTCACCCCCTTGTGTGTGTGTGT
This sequence comes from Epinephelus moara, assembly GCF_006386435.1. NCBI lineage: Eukaryota > Metazoa > Chordata > Actinopteri > Perciformes > Serranidae > Epinephelus > Epinephelus moara. Next base: position 4,320,577 of record NC_065525.1, read on the forward strand.
GTGTGTGTGTGTGTGTGTGTGTGTGTGTGTGTGTGTGTGTGTGTATGGATGGCTACACACATAGGCCTACGCTACAGATGTGTGTGTCCCTCTGTCTCGCCTGCCTCAAATCATTGTGGAGACAAAGGAGGACCTGATTGAGAACAGACTAACCGGTGAGTGCACTGCAGAAAACAATTTTAATGGTGTTAACATGAAGTAGACTCAGTCTTGATAATGTTAATAATGCTTGATGTGATTCATTGTCAGTATAAAGCCTCTAGGTGCATTATTTGTGACCTATGAATGTGTCATAATTACATTGATTAATTGATGTGATTACATTACAATCAGTAATGACTGTTAGCTGAGTAAAAGTTGGATCCTTGATACTGATTATTATTATATGATTAAAACTGAATAGTTTATCAAATGATCAGATCAGATGCTTTCTTTAATTGTCTGGATACAGTCATTCAGAATGACCTTTGAATAATTATAAGTACTGGATAAGTACAGTGCAAGATAAATGTTCTCCTGTTGCCAGTCAAGTAATTAATTTTTCACAAATAAGCAACATTTAAAAACCAAATGAAAAACCTCATGTTGAGGTGGTTGTAGTGTGGCATGCAGGTTTTGGAGTTTTATACAGCTTGTAGCAGATACAAAATAAGTTGATTAGGTTAGTAATGAATAAATCTATTACTACTACAGCTGTTGGCAAAAGCGACATTGTTGCTATATCCACAGACTGGACTCAGTAATGTCAGTTACCCAGTAAGATCTACCTAAACCTTGCCACTGTGAGCTACCATAAGCTACTGGTCATATCTGAACAAGTAAGACTGTAACAAAAAAACATCAGAGAGGTTTTATTTGTATGCCACTGCACGGTCATAGGTCAAAGGTCAAGGTCACTGTGACCTTTTCTGTCTCATTCTTGTGCATATGATATCTCGCGAGTTCCTTGAGGAAATTACTTAAAATTTGGCACAAACATTCACTTGGACTCATGAAGTGATAAGATTTTAGTTGTCGAAGGTCAAGGTCACTGTGACCTTGTCTCTCTCATTCTTGTGCATGCGATATCTATAAACAGCTTTAGGGAATTTCTTAATTTGGTACAAATGTCAACTTACTTTTGTGAACACGGAGGGGGATTTCTTTAAATTTGACACAAACATCCACTAAGAATGAGGAATAAACTGATTAGAATTTTGTGGTCAAAGGTAAAAAGTCTGTGTGTGTGACCTCACAAAATATGTTTTGGCCATAACTCCATAAATATGATGCTAATTCGGACAAAACTTCATACCAGTGTCTAACAGGATAAAATAATGAAGTGATTAGATTTTATAAAAGGTCCAAAAGGTCAAAGGTCAACTTCACTGTGACATCATAATGTTCTGCATAAAACACTTTTCTGGCCATTATTCAACATCATAACTAACATGATTTGGTGAGGTGCTTAATTGGTGACACTAATTTTGGGTGTCCATCTTGAAACTGTGCTGATTGTATAGATCTGTGTTGCAGGGGGGAAGATGTAGGTTAAGCATCCATGTTTTCACAGACAGGGATGTAAACTGTAAGAGAAACTTGACTGGTGGTTAGAGGCATACAGCCGCAGAGTGGTTATTCTTGTTTATTTTATTTCAAGGTAAAAATTATAAATAAATATGCATCCAGGCCTCCCAAATGGCCTCCTCCTTACCATCCTTAAACTTTGAATAGTTTGTTTATTGAAAAAAGGGCACAAGCCTTGAGCTGTCTTCCAGGTTCATGAAGAAACAAATAATCTTAGAGTATTGAACTAAGAATGGGTTGTTTTTACTGCTGACCAAAATGTGTTATTTCTTCCTTCAAAACTTACATATTGAATGTGCATTATCACACAAAATATAACAATGTTATTGCAAAAAACTAAAAAGACAGCTGACCTAACACAGTACAAAAGCAGTACAGATATATCATAAGAAAAGGGACGGAGTAAGAAATTAAGATACAAATTATATTGTAAATATCCACAGGAATGAGTGTGAATGCTATCCTCCTTGCCTCTAGGTCCCATAGCGGGTCACGTGGGTGATGGTAACTTCCACTGTTTAATGGTGGTGGACCCCAGTGACCCAAAGGAGCTGCACAGGGTCCACCTCTTCACTGAGAGACTGGCCAGGTAATGTGTCTCTGAACCTCTCACCTTTCTTTGTCCTCTGACAGAACTTTTCTCTGTGAAATTACTGTATGAATTATTGCCCACTATACTGAAATTGGAATCCAGTTAAAAAATATTGTCCTCCTTACTTGACACATTTGGCAGTGATGGAGCAGGGGGGTTGGCAGATTCTGGGGCTCCTGCTCCAGAGCCCTGAATTTTATAGGTTGTAAAATACCTTCAATTTTGTGTCATTTTCAGTTTTTCTGACATAACTGGCAAATCAGTGGAGCAAAAGTTCTATTACTTCTATTAACAACACCACATTCTTACACTACCTATGTTATGTAACTATAACACTAGTAATATCAGACAGTTATTGCCTCTTTTTTGGCAGCATGAGTGAAAATTAGTCATCCTTTACATTTGTAGTGTTCTAGTCCCAAAATGTTGAACACAGTCGCAAAGCAATTAGATATAAAATAGGATGTACGTTCTATATGATCATTTTACCTGCTAAGACCACTGGTATTGTTTTCATCTCATGAGTGTGTATGCATGTTTGGCCATGTCATCATCCAGATTGCTCAAACTGTAGCAGGAACTACCACAAATACAATTTTGAGTAACTTGCCAGGTGTTTATATGTCTGTTGCTGTCTGTCTGTTGAGAGATTTTGTCAACTCAAAAACTTAACAGATGTGTAGTTACTGTAAGATCAAAATGGAGGTCAGTTTTGAAGATGGGTGTGGTCAGAGCAAGAGGGAAGAAAGTAAAGAAGGGGCCATTGGCCCCCTCTACTTCTGAGGTGATCCCACCACAAGATGGGCTCTAGTTTTTCTTGGCAATAATCATGTTTTTCCCAAAATTATATTATCTCAAATGACTTGGAAAAAAGTGCATATACCTGGGGGAAAACATTCCCCCCCGCAGGAGCATGCCCTGGACCCCCCCTAGGTTTGGGCGTCCTGAATGTTTACATCCGGCTCCATCCCTGATTCACTGCACAGTCTTCCCAGTTAACATCATCATAGCATTTGACCATGCAGGAAAACATATGGTGAAAGTCCAGATATTTACGTACTGAATTCAATTCTTTATACCAGCATCAGTGCAGACCTGATGATGGGCCTGATGGGGCGGCAGTAGCTCAGTGGGGCAGCAGTAGCTCAGTCCATAGGGACTTGGGTTGGGACCCGGAGGGTTGCTGGTTCAAGTCCCCATCTGGACCAAATGCGGAGCGTGGACTGGTGGCTGGAGAGGTGCCATTTCACCTCCTGGGCACTGCCGGGGTACCCTTGAGCAAGGAACTGAAACCCCCAACTGCTCGGTGCGCCTGACCACATTACTGCTAACAGTAATAATGGCTAATTAATTGGAGTGGTTAGTGTTTGGAAACACAAATACTAGGAATGCACTGATATGGATTATTTCAACTAATATCCATAACTGATAATTTCACATTTTTGAAGTGTATAACCTGAGATGTAGTGAGACAATACGGATAATTTAATATCCCATAGCTCTGACCTAACCAAATCAACATGAAATCAGTATTGCTAACACAACAAAAACAAAGAGCTTATATACACTACACAGTTTTGAAAGTGAAATTCTTTCCCATTCTTGCTAGATATATGACTATAGTTGTTCAACATTCCGGGGTCTCTGTTGTTATATTTTGTGCTTTTTAATCTTCCAAACATTTTCAGTGGGAGTCAGGTCTGGACTGCAGGCAGGTCAGTCTAGTACCTGCACCGTTTTACTACAAAGCCACGCTGTTGTAACACATGCAGAATGTGTCTCATTGTCTTGCTGGAATAATGTCGTTTGGATGGTAGCATATGTTGCTCCAAAACCTGTATGTACCTTTCAGCATTCATGGTGCCTTCACAGATGGGCACTAACACACCTCAATACCATCACAGATGCTGGCTTTAAACTTTGAGCTGGTAACAATCTGGATGGTCCTTTTCCTCTTTAGCACAGAGCACACAACGTCCATGATGGACTCTTCAGACCACAGCACACTTTTCCACTTTGTGTCAGTCCATCTCAGATGAGCTCAGATCCAGAGAAGTCAGCGGTGTTTCTGGATGTTGTTGATATATGGCTTTGACTTTGCTTGGTAGAGACTGAACTTGCATTTGTAGATGCTGCGATAAACCGTTTACTGACAATGGTTTTCTGAAGTGTTCCTGAGCCCATGTAATAATATCCTTTTCACAGTCATGTTGGTTTTTATTGCAGTGCAGCCTGAGGGGTCAAAGGTCATGGCTATTTCATACTGGTTTTGAGCCTTGCCCCTTACGTGCAGAGATCTCTGCAGATTCTCTGTATCTCTTGATGATATTATCAATCGTAGATGGTCAAATCACTAAATTCTTTATAGACATGCTTTGAGAAACATTGTTGGTATATTGTTGGACTATTTGCCAACACAACTTTTACAAAGTAGTTAACCCAATGAGCCTGAACGTCATATATATATATATGTGTGTGTGTGTGTGTGTGTGTGTGTGTGTGTGTCAGAATATGTCTATTTCCAATTTGCTATGGTGAGATACATGTAAAAATGTAAGAATTTAGTTACACAGATTTGTTTTTTCATTGATATAAAATTAATGATGGCAAATCTGGATAGCCCAGATTTTCCTGGGGGAAAAAAAGAAGATATAGCATGTGTATGTAGCCTTTATAATGACTATGATATGAGCTTAAAAGTAAAGGCAATAAAAATACCCCAAAAAGTCCTAGGGCCTATAGAGTTAAACTTGCACCATCCTTAATTGTGAACAGCTGAGCCTTTCTCAGATGACAAATGCATCAAAATCAGAATGAGTGTATATTTACAAAAAAACAAAAAAATATATCAGTTTGAAGATGTGCAAAACCGAAAGAAAACCATTAGTGAAAACATTATATTTATTTTCATATACTTTCAGATAACACATTTATGTGCAAAATTTCAAAAGCCTTTTGTACTGAATAGCAGAAGAATTGCTGAAAGCCTCAGGTATTTGTTTTTAGCTTTATGAAAGATATTGTGATATTAGCATGTTTAACTTAACATGTTAAAGTTAAAGGCAGGGGCTACAACACTACAGCACTGAATAAACACTTAAGTGAATTAATGTGTTTTTTTTTCACTCCAGGCGAGCCTTGGCCATGAATGGTACATGTACAGGGGAGCACGGAGTGGGCTTAGGAAAGAGAGCACTATTGTGTGAAGAGATGGGACCCATGGCTGTCCAGGTCATGCAGACACTCAAGGATGGCCTCGACCCAAAGAACCTGATGAATCCTGGGAAAATTCTTCAGCCGAGACAACTATAAAGATCTTGAGCCTGAGGGGGAGTCACTAATCACAGAGAATCTCATCATCGCCATTCATGGCTTGATCACAGATTAATGTCACAATGTTATGGCATTTTTAGAGCACATTGCACAGGAAGTATTTGCTGTAAAAACAGGACGTCTGGATGAGACAAACAGGGACAGATCACTCAAGTGAAAACTGATATCAGTACGAAGACATGTTATGTAACATGGGGCATGTGGGATTGTACATAAATCTGATGGTTTTATTGTTAGTGCATCTGCCTTCTAATGCACCATGTGGTCACCAAAGGGACAATTAATCCCAAAATCAAAAATACATATTTTCCCTCTTACCTGTAGTGCTATTTATCAACCTAGATTGTTTTGGGGTGAGTTGCGTAGTGTTGGAGATATTGGTCCTCTCTCCAATATAATGGAACTGGATGGCACTCGTTTTGTGGTGCTCAAAGCAGCAAAAACTAGATTTAAAAACTCAACAGCAATGTCTCTTTCCAGAAATCATGATCCAGTTAGGGACTATTCCTTATTTAAAAAGGGGGAGGGGATGGTGCAAAAGGAGGGAGGCATGTCAAACAATATTTTTAAGCACTGGGGAGAAACTTAGAATAGCTCTGTTTTGTATTTATTTTATTACCAATAAATAAAGAAAACGTGCCTTCCGAACCAGAAACTGTAAAAACATAAATTGTCTTTGAATTTTCAAATTTCCGATCGTTCTTGAACACATCATGTGTGATGAATATTTCCGGCAGGGGGGAAAAAAACAAAACATTACCAAGTCTGAGTTTAAAATTGTGATATTTCATTAAAATCACTTTATTCTACGTCTCATTTAAAATTTGGCCAAAAATTAATTGTTTGCATGAACTAACAGGCATGCATGACAACTGTGAAAAAACGAAGCCTTTTTCCACTCCAGGATTTAGTCTTCAACTTTTCACTTTTAACTTTCAGAAATCAAAGGGTAAGTTTTAAAAATCTAATTACTAATTGATGGTGATTGATGGTCATGCATTTTGTACCTTAGGGAGGCTCAAGAAAAAATATTTGGGGTCGAAAAAAACCCCCAAAGTCACACATAAGCCACCCATCTCCTCTGATAAATAAGGACAGTCCCTTTCTCAAGATAATCCACAGACCATGTGAGCAGTTTAATGTAGGAACTGTTTTCTTTCTACCAAATTACACCCGCCATCCATATCACATGCAGATAAAAGCATGCATTTACTCATGGTGGTCCTGACAGCGTGAAATGTAAACCATCCTCCTCAACTGAGCTGTAATGTTAGCTAGGTCAGTGAGCAAGCAGATGAGCTGGTGTGATCTGTCACTTTAATAATACCCTCTTTTTCAGGTTGGAAAACAATACGTATCTGATCTAAGTGAATCAAGAGCACTTCATGCTAACACTATGTATATACAAGAACTTGTATTCAAATGAGGATCGCTGATAATAATTGCTTGTTCCCTTTTAACTGCCAATAACAATAGCAAAATAAACAACCAGCAATTGAATCATTTCAACCTGACATTGGTTTTTTGTTTGTGCATATTGAGATAAATGATTATTTATAAACAAGCAAAAATACAAATCATTGCAGATTTGCTACTTTCCCCTGTTTTATATTTCTGTCAGCGAGCCAGGCCAGCTGCTTCCCCCCGCTTCTAGTTTGGAAGTATGCTAAGCTAAGCTAACTGTCTCCTTGGTCCAGCTTAACATTTAATGGACAGCTATGATATCTAACTCTGGAAAGAGTGAATTAGTGTATCTTTGCACAGTTTGGGTAACTGTTCCCACTTCCTAAAACAAGTTCTCATGTCACACATTACCACCTGGAAAAGGCGATGTCAGGCACTGGGTGCCACCCTTGTGCCTCCTCTGTGCCAACTTTAAAGTTCGCAGAGGCAGGTTGTGTCTGAGTTTGCTAAGCAACCATAACCAGCGCTGAATCAGAGCCTACTCACTAGAAATTCTGAGTGCAGAGCTGATCATCTTCCAGGATTGTTTTGTGAGTGTGTATTATGCCTAAAAAATGTCCATTGTGTGTCTTACACTTATGTAGGAGAGATGGTGGGCCCTTTTGCATATCTGTGCCCAGGGGCCCAGTGTTTCATAATCCACCCATAGCAGCAGCTGGTATCCAACAATGAGCTGTTAAATGATCCCAACAATCTCAAATCAACACAGAAATAGCTTTAGTCTGATGATAAACTTGTTAAAGGCTGACCTAACATTACAAAACATATAGATAAAAGTCTGATGACATTCCAAAAGGATGTGAACATTCTAATGACCATGTATGTACAATGCATCATTAAATTAATTTTAAAAAATCATTGCCTTCAAAAAATACTCTAGATGCTTCACGCAGTTGAAAATCTGGAATGTAGTCCAGTTCTTGTATTGTTGCATTGTTGCAGCCCCCTAAAGGTGTCCCAAACTTACAAGCCCTGCTCTATAATTTAAAGTAATCATGTTACCTTAGAAAAACTGGAGAGTGAAATGTTTTCAGAATCTTTCATCCATGATTAAAGATTGTTAGTTGGAAATCTTGAACTCAGTCCGGTTTCATTAAAATATGTTGACTATAACAGAAAAAGGGTACCAAAAAAATGAAAGGGGTAAATACAGTTCACATTGTTAAAAATCTGGAATACAGTCCAGTTATCTTCAGTTATGCTGACAATAACAAAAAAGGTATAAAAGAAGAAAATGAAAAAGGTAAAGATAATTTACATCATTAAAACTATGCAATCCAGTTTTGTTTCTGTATTGGTTGATTAGCTGAGAATAAAAAACTCAAAAGAAAACCCAACTCATACTCTAAAGGTATTTTCCAATATGCTGCGGTGAGTCAAGATTTTCAACTGTGAATGTATAGGACCAGCTGAGTATTACAATAACAATAACATAATAATAATAATAATAATAATAATAATAATAATAATAATAATAGAAAATAATATCAATGTGATGACATCACATTCTGAAAGGATACGAACATTTTAATGACCATATATGGACAATGCATCATAAAATTAATTAATGGGAGCTTGGAGGTGTGACATCATTTGGGACCCAACAGCATTTTTTTCCTCTGGGTTCCCCAGTAGGCTATGGCTGACCATAAAACTCTGTGAAACTGACAATGCAGTCAATACATATATATGATTTGTTTCTGCCATTTTAGGAAGATCTCTTTTCAGTTCAACAGTTATTGAAAATATGTAAAATAAGGAAATTAACACTATGCTTACCACATCCTAATATCAACAATATACCGCTGCTATTAACATTATCTGTAAATATGAGCCAGTGACTACTCATGCATCTTTACAAAGTGCAGGAACAGGACAGCAAGCATTTCAACTGGCCCAACTGATCCTAACAGAGGAGGCTGCCGCCCCACCTAATGGTAAATGTCCAGCAGATGGCGATCTAGTACAACCTGTAAGTCAGAATTTGTCCCTGTTCACAGTTTTAAGGAACTGGTTAACTGGAGCCAGGCAACTAATTTCCCCCTGGGGCCTCTGATCAAGTTATGGTACTGTGATCAGCAGACTTTTACATATAAAAGCAAAATTATAAAATAATACAAACAAAATGACACAAATTAATATAATTTCATGAGAGCAGACAGAATTTCACACTCGTAATTTTCAGATTGGTTTGCTGATGCATCTGGCAGTGGATCCATTAGGAGTGAAACAATCCATCGATGTGGATCGATATATTGATAAATTGATCAGCGATCTAATGTCATTGATGCAAAGTGAAAACATTGATCCATATTGTTTTTAAAGTCTGTGCCACCATCAAACAGTGCCAGGCAGGTAATGACAAGCAGCCAAGGGGAAGACAATCAGGCTAACGTTATTTATTTGGGAATAAATCAGCAGTGTGGAAAAATTTTGATTTCAGGCAGAGCATAGTGTATATAAACAACACTGTTAAGAGATAAAACACAACGCAACATTAGCTGCCTGGGTGGGGCATCTCATTCTGCTAACTTCTTACTACAGCAACATCAGCCGCTCTGTTTGTAAACAATGTTGGCCTAGTCAAGTGCTGGGATTTGTTATTTACGTGACAACGCCTGAATGCAACACAGGCTCTGCTTCATTGAGTGTGTGTACAGTGCCATGCTGTGGGTTCGGGCCAGGCTCGGTTATACTTAGCTGTAGCTGGTACTATGCTCCTCTAGTGTTTCTGCCAATTCGTTTCTGTGCCTCGCTCATGTATGATGCCTGACAGGAGCTTCCATGTTGTGCAGAGATAGGTTATTGGTCTGTAGTTGGATGGGATGGTTCCCTTCTGGAGGTCTTTTATGATCAGGACTGTCCTGCCTGTGTCAGCCATTCTGGGTGGGTTCTTTCCCTTAGCAGCTGGGTCATCTGTGCTGCTAGGCGTTCATGGAGTGCAGTTAGCTTCTTCAGCCAGTATGTATGGATCATAGCAGGGCCCGGTGCTGTCCAGCTCTTCATCTTTGACACTCTTTCCTTGGTGTCTGCCACTGAGATGGTTACTGGTTCTTGTTCAGGGAGATTGACAGCGCATACACCAACTCAAGCTCATAGCCTACCTTTAGATAGATAACGATGGCGGAGAGAACCAAACGGTCAAAAGCTGGCTTTACAAAAGTGTGGATTTTATTTGTGTATTTTTCAGATACTTCTAAATACATGAATTTAACCATAATTATAGCCTGGGCTAGGTGCGTGGGATTTCCCCCCCTCTGGTCTATATATCCATAGTGATTAATGTTACATCACCATATAAAATACCTAGAATACCTAATATTTTTACTTGTAGGCTAGATTTGTTTATATATGCTACAGTGATTTGTTTTCCACAGAGCTCTACGGTGCGAGCATTTTACTGCATTTGCGACTAAAAATTGTTTTGTGCAAGTAAAAGAAATCATTCAGGAGCCCGCTGTGCGAGTACAGATTTCAACCAGCAGCAGGCAAATCCTGTCGGTTGTGTGTTGAACAGGGGTCACAGACACAGACAGGAATACGTATTCCTGTCAAATACGGCGGCCATAGTGCTCCGCGGCACAAGATAACGGCTTACTGGCGACGGAGGAGCCTGGCTCCAGGTCCAATGTTTTCCTCTTTGTTGGTGTCATGACTGTCCAGAAGTACCTGAACAGCCGAGCCATGGCAGCACACAGATATGTGATGTGTCAGAGGGGAAACGAGCCGTTCACATTACTCTCTTTGTGGCAGGTAACGGCCCACAAACCTCACCACACTTTAGGGACTGTTCATTACTTATGAAGGGACTTGTCAGGGGAGGAGGGTGGCTGGTTGATTTTTATTTTATTTATTTATTTTATTTTGATCCCCCCTATGTTAATCACTTATTGATGCTGTTTTTGAAGTATGAATAAGTCAATAAGTAATTTATTCCATTGAAATATCATTGATGTATTATAGAAAAGTGATTTATCTTTTTATAAATGACAAAAGGCACATCTGCCTCATTTTTGCTGTGGTATCGTGATACTACTCAGAACCGTGATACTTTCACTGGTATCGTACCGTGGGTCCCAATTTTGGTACCGTGACAACACTATTATTTTATGTATTTTACATTTCAAGTTGTAAAAAGTAAAATGTTTTGTTAAAAAACTATTTTGTTGCATAATGAGAATTGAGAAAATAAAGCAATTTATGTTCTTAATTTGTTTTTTTCTTCCTCAAAAAGTATCGATAAGAGTACCGTTAAAATACCGGATCGATAAGAGTAGTAGTACCGTTAAAATCTTAACAATACCCATCCCTAGGATTTACTGTTGTTGTACTGTGAATCAGCTTATTGGTCTTGGTGATGGTCCTTGTATGGTATTTAGGGCAGCATTCATTTACTGCCTACTACTGCACAACAGACCAGATGGTAGCAGATGTAATGACGAAACATGCAACAAAATTTGTTGATTAAGTCTGCAAAGTTAATGTTTGGAGATTAACCATGTATGTGAACATTTACATAACGCGGATAGAAAACTTCACAATGTGTTTTCTTTGAGAAGATAACAATGTGAAATCAAGTGGGGATCCTGGCATATATTAAGTGTGTCCTCAATTATGATGATTAACTTTTATTTTGTATTGTCACACAGCAAGGTGTCAGTAAAGTTTTCCCCTTCCTGTGGGAGATCCAGTTGGGCAGAAGTGATGCCACACAATATGTTTATTCCCCACAATTAGGCATGCCAGAATTACTGTACAATTCATCTCTGCTAACATGGGACCCTTTTGAACCCCCAGTTCCTCACAGTTTGCAGTGTGTATATATCTTGTTGCCTTTATATCACATACAGTGAACACTGCAAACAACATGATAGCTTTATGTGCACAGTAACTTCAGTCTCATAATCTAACCAGGACCACTATTCTGGAATCCTGCACCAAGTATGTCTGCCAGCTTATAGAACTTTAATTTAACACTAAGGTAATAACTGGCACGGACCATGTAAGCATGATGTAAACTAAGCTTAAAGGTTGAGTCTGCGATTCTGGAGAGATATTGTTGATATCAAGCAGCAGCCCCCAGGGCTGAAAAGAGAGGCCAAGCAAAGTGCCTGTAAGAGCTAAAATATATATTTTGCTTATGTTTATTGTTTATTTGTATGTATGCACACGTATGTCACATCCGGTGGTTGACACATGGGTGTGGTTTAAGTTATTTAACCGGGCATTTAAATGCCTGGTGGGAATGGAGACAATTGGGTTGAGTGAGCTCTGATATTTTCTGTTGACTGTCACATCACGGATCACTGCATTGTAAGTCTTTCTTTCGTTTGCAAAACAAAACTTATAAAACTGTCAAGTGGACTGATTCAATGAAGGAACGAGTCACAGATGCAAGCCCACTTAAGCCTCTCAGCGGCTTTTTTATTGATAGCAGTCGCTGCAGTGCCAAAAACTGCAGTTTTTTGAAAGGCCACTTGAAGCTGGCTTCACAAGGCAGTCAATCCCCATATATCCCTATGTTAAAATGCCCAACTTTACAGCAGAAATAAACATGTTTACAGCCTGGTACAAAAAAAAATTCAACATTCATGACAACTGTATAGAGGGTGAAATTTTATATTCTCCCATTTACATATTATAAAGGCTTACAATTCTTGCATAAATAAGGGCGGCCGCTTTCAGTCCAGTGATAGTGAGACTCATTTACTTTTTTTTTTAGTTTCTGATGTGCTCTTTCCTGAAGGCATGAACTGCAATCTCCACCAAGGGTAATTACGCTATCTTAACACTTGCTTGCCAGTAGAACAGAATCATGCATGCCTGTTAATAGGCATGCAGGGTATGTAATATTTTATTTCCTTCTGTTAGTGCTGGTGTGACAGGGACAAATCAAAGGCCTGGAAGGAGGTAATAGGTGCTGTTAACTCTGTGTCCTCTGTTGTAACAACCATCCATGAAGTTAAACAAAAATGTTTCGATATGAAATTTGATGCAAAAAATAACCCAACAAAAAAAAACAGCTTAGCTTAGTGATTGGTCAGTAACATGGGTCTCACAGTCTCACCATTCAACCAGAAGATACATTTGTGGAGGTCTCTCTCATGACTGATTAAACCTTTGAACCCTGAGCAACTTGGTAAGAAATGTCCCACAAATTGCAAGAAAATAATAGATTTTTAAAAAGTATTTGAAAAATTAAAAACCAGGGAAAAAAGAAAAAAAGCTAGGGAAAACTATATTCCTAATTATTATTACATATTTAAATTATGGTACAGAATTATAATAATTTTTAAGCACTTTTCCAGGTCATTTCCTTGCTTGATTGTTTTTGATTTTCCTTCTAACTAATTTTCTTGTTTTGAATTTTCTTTCTTTACTAATTTCTTGTAGTTATTTGGGGTCATTTATTCTTTCGTTGCTCATTGCCTTCTTCCCATGTTTTTGAAAGAAATCAAGGTAATATGCTCAGGTTTCAAAAGGTTAAAGTGGGAACAGGATGCCAAAAATGTAGAAAACACATGTATTAAGTCGATTTAAATAACGTATTCACATTTTTATGAAACCTAATCTGAAGCCTGAATCTGTTGTCAACTAATTTAACTAAATGTGTTATATTTCTAATCTTTGACATGTTTAACTTACGTGTTTCAAACGCATCTGCAAATTATGAACATAACAGAGCACAATACGAATTAAAACTGTAATTTCTAACAGTGACGACGAGCAATATTCAATAGCCTATATTTATTTCCACAAGCACGACGAGCAGTCAAAGGAGGTGTAGATGATTTTTTTTATTAGAGTCTACAAAAAGCAAGTAGCTACTAATATATTGATGAATGCCGAATTTCACTAAATTTCCTTCTGCCAACTGTTTACACACAAATTCATTATGCTCACAATTCCTGAATGAGACCCATTATTTTTAGTCTATGGTTGATATTCATTTGATGTTCAGCATGTTCGCAATCAGTCAAACCACTTTAAACTAATTGCCACCAAATAAAATTTCCTGTTTGATATATATGAGCAGCCAGTGTTGGCCGGATGTAAGGTGACTAAGCAGGGTAGTGGTTTAGCATCTTGACCAAGCGATACTTTAATTTGAAAGCGGCGACCGGAAGTTTCGACATTAACTACCGCGTGCTTGACGGTGGTTAAGTGAACGCTGCACTGCTGGCTGCATGCAAGAAAGCTGTGCACTGAACCAGCGTAGTGGATCTTTTTTTTTTTTTTTTTTACTAGACAGGACTCTGTTAACCACCATACTGATGGAGTGAGAGGAGAGCTGTGCCCGAAACAATACTGACTTGTTTCTTCCACTCAGGAGCCTCTGGTTTTCTGATTCGGATAAAGAAAAAAATTGTGTCAGCTGGGCGAGGAGAGGATCCAGAACACCGCATCAAACATGTACGTTGGTCCAATGTTTTTCATTTAAAAAAGCTGTCCTCATGTCTAACTACGCCACATGCTTGTCCTGCTGTGTTTTCAAGGTTAGTCATAGTTAACCTATTTTTGGTTGGGGGCTAAGCTATGACGCTAGCCCAGGACATCTTCTGTGTCTTGTTTGGTGGCTCCTGTATAAGTGCCCCCTGCCTGGCTGCTGCAGTCCTGTCCTGCTCTCTGCTGTGTGGGAAATGCAGCGTGCCAGACCGTGTTTACAAAGCTTTTAATTCGGCACTAACTTACTCGGAGCCTGAGCTGTAGCTGCAGTCTAGCGGTGTCAATGAAATGTCACCTTGTTGGTTTGCTTGTTGCAGAAAGTGTTCTCACAAAACATAAAGTAACAGTGAGTGGTAGCAAGCTTTACGGAACATCAATGACTGCTACAACTCGTAATATGCCAGTAATATAAGTGTGTAGCCCCCCCCCCAAAAAAAAAAAACATGTCGTGCCTAAAAGTTTTTAAGGTTTTGATTTAAATTTGTCTCGTCGTGACAGTGTCAGCGTTGTCACAGTCTGTAATTGTCACTCAGACTGGGGAGAGTATTTGTCACTGGACTGGAAACGAAAAAAGTGAGTGAGGTTTTTTGTATATGTGCGCGTGCGTGAGACAGTATCTGCTGTACTGTTTTACTGACCAAAGCTTTAGGCTACATGGCACACGGTGTGCATGCGTGGGCCTTCAGTGTGTGTGTCCAGCTGGAGTATTAATGGAAAACACGAGTTGCATCTTTGAATGTTGTGATGAGAGATTAAAACATGAGAATATAAATTGTGCGTGTGTCGAGGTTGCAAAGGTATGAGGTTTTCACGGTACAATAACCATCTCAGAAAATTTCACGGTATTACAGTTATTTTTATTAGTATCAGCAGAGGTGGAAGAAGTATGCAGATTTTTTTACTTAAGTTAAATGTGACAATATAAGTAACGGTCATATGTTCAAAATATTAGTAAAAGTAGGCTACATGTGTTTAGCTTTAAAATACCCAAAGTGAACACACTCTTTATGCAGAATTGCCTATTTCAGAATAATACATCCATAAAACTTCAATTAAAAGTCTAGTCCCAGTTTAACACCCAGTCTCTTTTACTAGCCGGGATGGGACACATTTTGACAAATCTGTCTCAATTAAACGCCTGTTCTGGTTGCCAAGCAGTTCATTTTTTTATATAAGTTCTTTGGATGTATGTACTAAATATAGGCCCATTGATTTTAGTGATTAAGCAAACGATGAAGTTTTATGGTATCTCACTGGATTACAGTAGGTGATGCATTAATGTAAACGGAACTTTGATGAAGCTGTATGTAGGGATAAGGATATACCTGCCAGCAGGTAGTTTAATCCATAATCATACATAATTAGTTGATTTATAGTGTGTTTTAATAATCTAAATCTGCAAAAAAGCAACTGATGTTGTCAAATACATTTAGTGGAGTGAAAAGTACAATATTGACTTCCACAAGATAGTGGAATAGAAGTATTAAGGAGCATGAAATGAAACAACTCGACTGAAGTGCAAATACCTCAATTTTGTTCTTAAATACAGTACTTGAAACAGAAAATGTACTTAGTTACATTTGACCATTGATTATCAGTTACAGTTACCGTTAAAGAAATGAAAACAAAATGTTTTTCTTTGTTTTTGGTTAAACAAACACTTAATTGAAGCTTGAAACCATTTTTTGATAGAAGTATGTGAGAAAAAAAGCAGTCGAGAGGGAAAGAAGATGCACATGCAGGTGAGATTCTCCGTTTGGTTGCATTTTTTAGTCAGTACAGTAGATAAGTAAATGTACATAGTATGATAACTGTCAATTTTCATACTGTGGGATACCTTTAAACTGGTATAGTTGTAACTATGTTAAGTGTGTTTTTTCAGGCTACACTGAGTCTAAATTTTCAGTTTCATTCAGTTAAAATGTTAGATGGAAGGTGGTCTGCATTTTAAGAACTTCTTAAACTGACTAGAGCAAAGCTTAGAGTCTCTCATTCAGTAAGGTGACCTTGAGTGTTGTGAAAGGCGCCTATAAATAAAATGTATAGGCCTAATCGTTAGTACTGTTATTATTATTTTGTGATATGCTGAGTATTGCAATAATATAATGGCGATCTATTACTTTTTTTTTACCTTTTTTTTCAACTGTAAATTATGTCTCCATAGGAAAACTTTGTTAACCTCTGTTTTATCTAATAAGATAAAGTTTTCAATCTCACTTTAGCCATTTTTTGCAGCAGCAAATGTATCTAGTGAACTGAAAAAGCAATTGATTATGTTATTCTAGTAGGCAACCTGAAGTTTAATTTGTATTTTCTTTTTATATAAATAAGTTATATAAATAAAAAAGCTGTACTTGGCACTGTGTGACGATACAGTATTGGCACACAAAAATATCGGGATACTATGCTGTATCGATTTTTTTCCCCACCCCTACTAAAGAGATCATTTATTGATTAATTGATAATGAAAATACCTGTCAGTCTCCAGTTGGAGTGACAGCATTCTTGGCATAGCTTTGAAATACAGCACATACTGTAGTAGCACTCTGCCTGGAGAAAAAAAAACACACAGTCCTGTTTGATCGTGTTCCAACAGTTGCTGTAATAGGTGACAAAAACAAACTCATTCAAGGAGACTGTGGGAATGCTCTTTCGAAACTACGTACATGCTCTCTCTGTGTTGCTCTGTCAGAACGGAGTGAACAGTAAGTTCATTGTGCTGTTGCAGGCCTCTCACTGTTAGAAGACCTAATTCAGCTAATAATCAGGCCTGAGCTAACAAGCTGCATGAAACAGATACAGTGCAGGGGGCAGACACTGTACTCACTCATCTGATTCAAATTTCACTCAGCATTTATTGTTTTCAGCCATAAAGCACAATGGAACATAAAAAACCTTTTTAACCTTTTTAACTCTTTATGTGTAATTGTAGTTTTTACATGCTTAGTGCACGTTATACATTCAGGTGTTTTGTAGCTGCAAAGCATTAAGAATGGACAAATCTGGAAACTGCTCAGCAAGATAGACAAGCTGAAATAATCTGCATGCTTGTCATCTTTGTGCTCTGTTTAAAGGCACATTGCTTTCATACTGGCTCAACCCTACAGCTAGCGATGCAGTCATAGGATGAGGGGCAGCTCAGACTGCAGCTTTTCTTTCTTCATGGTCAGACAAATTCATTGTTTAAACTAGGGTTGCAGCAATATAATATTTACATTATTATCTTACCGTGTACATTCCAGTGTCTACGATATTGGGAAAAAAAATGCAACTGAACGTTAAATCTCCTCTTTATTTTAGTTATTTCCTAAAGGAAGACTTTTTACACATACTTTCATTCACAAAATGTTCAACCAAAAATAGCCCTTCCATTTTCATTCCTTTAAGGGTCATTCTGACTGATAATAATATAAATTCTGTAATACTCTGAAACAGCAATATTTTGTGAGGTGGTTATTGTACCGTGAAAATCTCATACAGTTGCAACCCTAGTTTAAACTTTTACTGTTTCATCAGGCTAAGAGAATGACTGAAACAGGAATTGAATTGAGAGTAAGGATCGCTGTCAGTCTAAGATGACTCATTTACAAGAAGTTCTCGTTGTATGTACTAGATTAATCTAATATTAGTTACATACTGTGGAAATACCAATAACTAACCCAGAAAGAAGCACACATTTCAAATGACAAACAAACTGTGTAGACAGCATAAATGCATAGAGTGTGACACATACTGAATGTAGAGGCTTTCATACAGGTCACAGGGCTCACTGAATGGTTTGATGAAAATGATGTGAATCATGCTTTGGCCCTCACAGTCACCAGATTTCCCTGTTAGATTTTGGAGTGAGATGTTAGACAGTTCTCTCCACCACCATCATCTAAAGAGGGAATATGTTCTGAAGGAATGCTGTTCATCCCTTCGGTAGAGTTCCTCACAGTTGGAGAATGTAGTTTAGCCCCTTTAACACTGCCTCTTCAAGGCGGGAATTTAATGCAGTTGTTTCACCTCGCCATAATGAGTAAGAGGTACATTTGGGAAATGGGGGAACAAAGTGGTCTTGCCCTTAAACCGGCATCGTCTGTATAAATGGGCCTTAAATACAGCCACACAATTCTCTACTGATGTTTTCCAGGTGTTTCTAAGAATGCCTCATGAAGTGGATGTCAGTATTACTCAGTATTCCGCTTAAAAATGCGTCCTGCTCTATCAACTCAAGCTCACGTTAGTGCTAGGAGAGCAATGTCTGTGGTGAGGCCGGGGAGGGTGAGGAGGAGGGGGGGAGCCAAAGAATTCTCAGTGGGCTCTCCAGCCGGTGCGCTACAGAGAGACGTTCATTTACTGGAGGCATTTTATATCTGGCTGATTTTTGGAGACTGTGGTGGGGCAAATTAGACTATGGCGGGTCACCATAATCTCGTCAGTGTATGGGAATCACTGATTGGCATCAAGGGTGTGACATTATGATGACATGTTATGTGTGCAACCAACTGAGGTAGATTGAAAAAGTAGCTGATAGCAGTTTGCAGCTAACTCAAAGAAGAACAGCAGCTGAAAATTTCAACAAATTGAGAAAACAATGAGGTCCAAGCAAAGGACGAGATCAGCCACCATAAAGGGATGGTAAATGATTGTTATTTTCACGGTACACCGTTGGTATTGCTTGTAAGGGTCTGCTGACACGTATGTTATATACACATGCATGATATTGGATTTTTTTGCCCATGTCCAATATGCTGTAACAACTCATTTGACCGATAACCAATAACATTATCGACATGTCCACTTTTTTACCTACCTAATTTTAGTGATCATCAAGTCTCTTCTGTAGTGGAATTAACATCATATTATGTATGCATACTCTTATCGTGATGGCCCCCAGCAGATGGAGACATGAAATACAATACTTTTCAATGTATGTAATCATTCATTCATTCATTCATTGTGCAAATTACAAAAAGCATGTTGGCCAATTCTGATAATTAATTTTAAAGCTGATATTGGCCAGTACTGATGACATGCCGATATTATCTCGCATCCCTAGTTACATGTCATGTCCATCATGCTTCTTTTGCTTCCATGATGCCGGCATAAAAGTGGAATATTGGTGTGCATGTAAACGTAGTGACTGTCTCACCCTTCGATTAGAGGAAACCTGGCTGCCACCTTACTTTAGAGTGTGGCTTTTCTTTAAAATGCATAATATTCATATGTCAGCTGATTGTAAAAGAGGAAGAGTAGCAGTGAAAAGTGAAGCACCGCAGAGAGTGGCAGTTTGGAGCATGTTGGTACTGGTACTGCAGAAAATGAGTACTGAAGCCTTTTCAAATATTCAGTATTGATATGAATCGATAGGTCAGTATTTTTTGACACTAGTTGTGTGTGATATTTTGGAATGGAATGGCAGCAATTTGTATGATGACTATTTATACCGTCATAGTGCCCCAATATTTGCCAGAAACAGGCCTCAAAAAAGGGGTTTTGGGCCCCCTGAGACCAGACAGCCCAAAGTTGAGGGTGCTCAATATCAACTTATGATGGCCCAAGGTATGGACTAACAGGAAATAATAATGGAAAAAGAGGTAGCAGAAAGAATCATGAGGGCTGGACCTGGCTTCCGGCCTATGAACTTGTGTTTGCAAACAGTAAACTAGCTCTGAGGCCCCAAAAGCAACCTGACATGGTTCACCCAGCATGCAGCCAGTTTGAAAGCCAGCTTTAGACCTCTCTCTCTCTCTCTCTCTCTCTCTCTCTTTCTCTCTCTCTCTCTCACACACACACACACACACACACACACACACACACTTGTGCATGGCCCTTTGATGTTAATGACTTCCTGTGGTGGAGTAGACTTCCTTGAGGAACTGGACAAACAGCCAATTAAGACACACAAACTCTCAAACATTGAAACACTTCTACCCAGGAGGAGTCTGCATTATATAAGTGGAGTAAATGACTCTGACTCTTTAGGTAGATGGTTTGTAAATCCTTGAAACATTTTTACAAGGAGGGGGCGTCTATCATCTGACAAGCAGTTTTAATAGGGCTGGGACGAAATGCTTACCTCCTGATTTGATATTATCATGATACTTGGGTGCTGAGTCAGTATGTGTTGGCATTTTTAAGTATTGCGATTCTCCAAACATTGAGATTTGATATTACTATGTAAAACGATTTTAACACTAAACCATGGGAAAAAATTGAATTACACACTCAGTACACACAGTGTATTTCATGAGGCATATTTTCAAAAACAGTGCACATCTTATGTCAGTCATTCTTTCCTTTATTTCAGCAACGCCATATACTCTATAGAAAAGGGGTAAATAAACTTATCTTTTTTTTTCTTTTTTATCATTCTGTTTTGTTCTGTGGGAGTATTCCTTTGCTACATTGTGACATTTCTCTGACTTAAGCACCAGAAAAGAAGATTAACATAGGACAGTTTATTAAGGCACAGCTCATCCCATGCCTACCAAATGCCATAAGAGGCAATAGGAGGTACCCTGGAAATCCAGAGCTCGTGAGAGCACAATTTGAATTTACTCAGCAAGTCACTCTGGCAATTAGTAATGATGCTCATTACCCATGCCCTTGTAGCCGAGCTGCACCAATCACATCGGTGTATCTGATATAGGCGGGCTATAGGGACTCCAATATCAGCGTCAAACAAGTCTCTAAACATTTTTAACAAATTGAACATTGGCACCTTTATATGGAAAGATTCATTAAAATTAGACTGTGTAGGCCTGTTTGTTTTAGCTGGGTGGACCTACTTAAGTGATCACTGAGTATAGACATTAAAAATACAATAGGTTATATGTAAGCATGCAAGCTTTTTGGGAGGTTTGGATTTTGAACTAACCATATAGGCAGCCAAGTCTGTCTGTCTGTCTGTCATAAAGAGAGAATCTGAGATAAAGTTTCAGAAGACTGATCCATAATTATGTTAGAAGTAGTCAGTGTTTAAGACATTTTCTACGGAAAGACCCCAAAGTGAATTGAGTGAGGAAAGTATTTTAATATAATGTTATATATCAGAATGTATGTAACAGCAGTGGTCAACGTTGGGATAAAACATTAATTATTGTTGTCTATGGTCAGACACATTGGCATAGCCATCAGCTGTAAGTACACATGGGTGGGACCTTAAGAAAGCAGACTGAAGTGGGATCACTGTTATTATCCACCTGACATGACCTCTGACTCAGCCCAGCACACACTTGGTGTGTGTGTGTGTGTGTGTGTGTGTGTGTGTGTGTGTGTGTGTGTGTCTGTTCAGTGGAGTTCTGTGCAGAGTGACTCATGCTGACTCTTTTACTAATCACAGAGCTGTTGCAGTAATCATATATTGCACTGACTAAAAGAGCTATTTAGACCTTTGCTGACCTCCTATGTTTTTGTTCTTTCAAAAGTAAGTGCACATTGGATTGAGAAAAGTTTGGGTACTGGTGGGTCAGTTGCTGTTATTTTCAGCACTGATCCTGGGCTTCTGCAGACCAGGAAAAACCCTGCTCATCTTGTCGGAGCATTTCTTCCTATTCATCTCATCTGCCTTGCCTGCTGTCTTCTTCTTCTTGTAACCTCACAGTTTTCTCATTCCTATTGACAAGTACTTATTGAGGAACTTTTTTTGACTGTTAAGTTTGTCACAGTGATTGTGTCTCTCTCTGACTGTCCTCTTCACCACCTCTGGTTGTGTCTGCACATACAGATGGTTCAGGTGAAAGAGAATATAAGAGGATTACTAGGCCTTTTGCCTATTGGGCCAAAGCCATGGCAACAGATAGGGAAAGAAAGGCATTCAGTATTTATATTAATTCTTATGCAACAAAAACATAAGTGGATGAACCTCATCCAACAATGTTGGACAAGGTTATCAGCATATCAATAGATTGTTTTTTACTCTTTGAGGGTGGACTAACTATGGAAATGTGTTACATCTTTTCTCCTTGTGTCATTGCTTGTGAGTTGAACGGTAAACTACCCAGTATACACACTACAAAAGTATTCTACCTGCTGTGTGAGTTTGGTCAGTGCAGTTAGATGATGAAATGCTGAAGCAGAGCTGTGACCATCTTTTGTGCTGGGATGCCCCATTATTTTTCAAAGATTCCCTCAACTCAAACAGGTGTTTTTCTTGTGTTTATGTCCCCTAAAATGTCTGAAAAAACGTTTGACTATACTGACTGTGTAAAGTTTGTCACCAGGTATTTTTACATTCCTCTTCTGAAGGGGGTGATGCACTTTCCTAAAATCTGGGTTTCAAATGCACAGTCAACACACTAGATTAGGTACATCACTAATTTGAAAGCTAATTGATAACTAATACATGAAACACATAGACTTGGCACAACACTGGCGAACTTACCTGAAAAGTCCAGCACAGAGCAGACCAGACAGAATATATCTTTCTGCAGTCTGTCTGTTACAAGCTAACAAGGTAACAAACAACATAAATAAAAAATGCTAACTACACTTACCATTCTGATATGTGTGCTAGTTGCTGATTTTGGAGTCCTCATCTAAGCCTGACTGACTGAGGCTCAAACATATACGGCTAAATTGCTCCGATGTTTCCTCTACTGCTAATGCTAGCCCAAATGAAGTCAATATATCCCGGTTACTAGGGGTGGGAATCGCCAAAGGATCCTCGATACAATATTGTCACAATACCCAGGTCACAATACAATATTATTGTGATATTAAATGTATTGCAATATGCTGAGTATTGCCATAGAATATACTGCAATTTATACCTTTTTTCTAACTGCAAATTATTTTACCAAAGGGAAACTTTGTTTTACCTCATAAGATAAAGTTTTTAGTTTGTTCATCTGACTTGAATCATTTTTGCTGCATACACCTGACAAACTGAACTGTTGGCAGGTTTAACACCCTCTGTGAGGCCAGATAAAGCATGTGAGCGAAACACTTGCACATACAGGTATCCTGCTAACTGAATGGCAACACCTAAAAAAAGCTGATATCAGATCAAGTTTATGCTATACTGAGAATATTTTCACTGCTTTACATTTCCATCAGTGAGTCATTAATGGCTTTAGTTACCCATCTATGCTCTTGTGAAAGACACCAGAATCTGTTGATTAAAAACAGTAATTCTAGCTCGCTAAACACAGGAGCTGCTGGTCTACTGCTGCTTCGATCAGTTGGTCTCTCTCTCTCTTTCTGTCTCATTGTGTCATACAGATTCCTGTTAATTTATCATGTTGATCTGTTCTGTACGACATCTATTGCACGTCTGTCCATCCTGGAAGAGGGATCCCTCCTCAATTGCTCTTCCTGAGGTTTCTACCATATTATATTCCCTCTTAAAGGGTTTTTTTGGGGGAGTTTTTCCTTATCTGCTGTGAGGGTCATAAGGACAGAGGGATGTCGTATGCTGTAAAGCCCTGTGAGGCAAATTGTGATTTGTGATATTGGGCTTTATAAATAAGATTGATTGATAGATTAAAGTGTTGTGTGACTCTGGTGAATCTGAACTAACCCTTTTAAATGCAGAAGTCACACAATAACACAAACAAAATAACTTGTCTAGGCAGCAGTAGATAAGCAGCTTCTGCATTCAGCAATGTTAAATTACTGTTTTTCTCAGTGGAGTCTGGCTCTGATGAGAGAGATAAAGCAGCCTTATTTTTCTGTAGGAAGTCACTGTCTGACATTAAGGTCAAGCACTGAAAATATAATATTCTCAATATAGTGCACATTTAAACTAATATTGATTTTTTTTTTTTTTTTTTTTTTTTTATTAGGTGGAACTTTTTTTTAAGTTTTTTGTTGCTGACCCCCCCACAGCAGTAGATTGCTTTGCTTCCATGTCAGATTCTAGTCTGCTTCTCCACACTGAGGTTGAATGAATGACATCTACTGTTTGAAATATTCTCTCTATGGATAATTACCCCATACAGCGCTACCTCAGAAGATCTGAACTATGCCTTTAAAGACTCTGGTTTCAAGGTTAGCAGTCTAAATTGACTGAATTTCCAAAGTAAAGATGGGCAAATGACCTCATCTAAGAAACAAAATCTACTAAAAGAATACATTTTGCACAAAACCATTCTTAGTAAATATACAGTATGACTATACAACTGTGTAATAATGGTTTCACATGTAGCTCAAATCACCACTGTGTCTAAGCACAGCCTGTAGACTGTTAACATTTTGGAACCCGTCGTCAGTCTTAGACTGAAGCTTGTGTAACATTAACAGCAGGTTGTGGCCACAGATTAAACCACCAATGCAGCACCTGCTCTGTGTGTCTCTACCTGCCCATGCAGCAGCTTAACCCTCCATAAAGGGTTAACCTAATGACACAGTTTCCCTTAGTGCACGTCCTGCTCACTGTATAACAGCGTGGAGTCACAGACCCAGGTAGACTAGCAAGGATTCTTTTTAAATGCCATTCAACAACCTCCTGTCATTTGAGAAATTGGTGTTGAAATTCTGATTAGGTGATAACACGACTAATGTCAATTGCACAAACATGTTTTCACTTATGCAGTTAAATTTAGGCACGTAAATTAACTATGAATACAATCTAGAAACTTTTTAGACTTTCTGAAACATTTAGGTTAAATACATTTTTAATATCCAATTGGAAGTACAACTGTCACATTTGGTACATTGCCAACCTAATTGGAAGACATAATTGGAATCCTCCAATCGGTTTTAACACGAGTATTAATGTAGAGGTTATTTTCAATGTATGTGTGACTCTGAACCATATTAGACTGGCGACAAACTAGTAATTAGCTTGCTGCACTCCAGTGACAGCTAAGCTGCTTACTGGCCAGCTGGAGATTAACCAGAAAGTCCCCACTTAACAGGGGTCCACACACACACGCACACACACACACACTGAGCCAGTCATGTGATGCTTAGTGAAGTAGGAACAGTCTGTCAGGTCATTACCATGCTGATTCTACCTCAGCAGAATGAAACATGATTAAAATGATTTGTTTTATCAACAAGCACAGAACAGTGCAATACAGGGTTTGTCCCTGCTTGCCTAATTCTAAGGAGGGCCAATCTGCACACCTAAAAGTCAGACTGTACAACATGAGGACAAAGTGTTACTGGAGTACATGAGCAAACAGGGCTGACCTTCCCCACTTTTAATATTATTAGTGTTATTTTGCATTCATAAAAACCTTCATGATGACTGCTGCAAAGAAAATAGTGATACAGTTACTTGGAGTAGCATGTCTAAGTGGTCAGTATGCAGAGGCCAGGTGACTTTCTAAAATGTTTGAAAAATATGGCAGATTAACCAGCAGAAATGCTGCATACACCTGACAAACTGAACTGTTGGCAGATTTAACGCCCTCTATAAGGCCAGATTAAGCACGTGAGCGAAACACTTCACATGCAGATATCCCACTAACTGAATGGCAACACCCATGTTAGAAGTGTTGTCTGTTACAATCACAGCCCCCCAATCTTGTGCTGTATTTTGCAGGAGGTCTGCAGTGTTTGCTTTGCTGTGACTTTTGTGTACTGCTCTAGTTTGGAGAATGTGAGACAGCAGTCGCCAGCACTCGTGACGTTGTAGTCACATATGAATCCACTGACCTTGATGTCCAGGCGTCACAAGTTAATGTCACCCTCCCTGTTGTACTCAAAGATTCTTCAGCTTTATGCTTCACTTCTCTGTAGAGCTTGGGTACGGCTGTGTCGGTGAAAAAACGTTGAGACAGAGTCACATACCTGGGTTCCAGTGTTTGTTATAACAAAAGCCTTTGTTTTCAACATCGCTGACTAGACACAGATCTTTGCACATGAAGTTGGTGATGGACTGTGTTATTGTCTTAGCTCTCTCAGAGTTGAATGGCAGTTTTTGTCAAGCTAAGTGTGTCCAGTGTTGGTTGATTTTTTGGCAGAGCAGGTTTAGCATTAGCATGGCTATATGTCCCTTTCAGCATTCATGGTGCCATCACAGATGCAAAGTTACCCATGAACTTTGCACTGGTAACAATCTGGATGGTCCTTTTCCTCTTTGGCATAGAGGACACAACGTCCATGATGGACTCTTCAGACCACAGCACACCTTTCCACTTTGTGTCAGAGACAGGAATACGTATTCCTGTCAAATACGTTGGCGCATGATAACGACTTACCGGCGACAGAGAAGTCGGGCTCCAGGTGAATAACTTGTTGTCATGACTGCCCAAAAGTACCTGAACAGCCGAGCCATGGCGGCACACATTATGTGGCGTATCAGAGGAGAAACAAACCGTTCACATTTCTCTCTTTGTGGCAGGTAATGGCCCACAAACCTCACCGCACTTTAGGGACTGTTCTTTACTTATGAAGGG
The DNA here is from genome assembly GCF_006386435.1 of Epinephelus moara. Classification (NCBI taxonomy): domain Eukaryota; kingdom Metazoa; phylum Chordata; class Actinopteri; order Perciformes; family Serranidae; genus Epinephelus; species Epinephelus moara. The sequence goes on from NC_065525.1 coordinate 4,347,313, forward strand.
ACTTGTCAGGGGAGGAGGGTGGCTGGATTATTTTTATTTCATTTATTTATTTTATTTTGATCCCCCCTATGTTAATCACTTATTGATGCTGTTTTTGAAGTATGAATAAGTCAATAAGTAATTTATTCCACTGAAATATCATTGATGTATTATAGAAAAGTGATTTATCTTTTTATAAATGACAAAAGGCACATCTGCCTCATTTTCGCTGTGGTATCGTGATACTACTCAGAACCGTGATACTTTCACTGGTATCGTACGGTGGGTCCCAATTTTGGTACCGTGACAACACTAATCTGGAGGGGGTTCATCTGCAAAAACTAAACAACGGTATTCGGTACTCGGTATTTGGCCAAGCGTTTAATATTATTCAGCTTCGGCTTCGGCCACAAATTTTCATTTCGGTGCATCCCTAGCTTTAACTTTGCATGGTAGAGTCTTAACTTGCATTTGTAGATGCAGCAATCAGGGCTTTTTGTCAGAGAGCCCTTTCTGGAAGAAATGTTTTCATTTTAACCCAAACCATTATCTTTGTCATAAAACTTCAGGGTTATCAGGCTTAAAGCCCTGAAGACAAATCCCAACAGCCATAAAACATGGACTATCAACAAAATCATTTAACAGAAATATCTGTGTTCAGCAGCAGTGTTCTGCTTGCCCCACATTATTAGCTTAAGCATGTTTACACTGCATAAATTAGCCTAGCGGCTTGCAGACTTTTTCACTCTACACATAGCTTAACAAATTACAAGTAACATTATGTAAAGTCACTGTATCTTCTGACAGAACAGCTCGGTTGAATTTCAGCCTGCATGCATGTTTTTTCAGCCAAAAATTAGCCCCTTTTACACTGCCAGATTTTTCGTGAATGTTGGGCCGTTTTGCCGGCAAGCTGGGAGCGTTAGACACACAGAGCCGGATTGGCGAGTTGATCCAAGGTGCCCAATTTTCCGCTTCGTAGTGTAGTCATATTGGCAGAACCCTTTTAGTTTAAAAAGACCGAGGCGGCCTTCCGCAACGGGAGGGGCTGTTGAAGACTTGTGGGAGGAGCTGTTGACGACGACGCACGTGCGACCCACTGGCGATGGATAAACAGGAAACAGCTGATAGCAGGAATTGGCGAGCAGCTAGTAGCAAGAGGGAAACACAAACCTGACAGACACTGTAAAGATGAGAAATTGGGGAGATAAAGAATTGCGCACCCTCCTTGCCCTCCCAGACGAAGACGCCATTAATCGTCAGATGACGGGGACGGTGAAGGACAGGCCAACTTATGAGAGAATCGCCGAAAGACCGACCAGCCGCGGCTTCCTTCCACGTCACTGTTTACGTCACACGCTGAGCTACACGTTTTGTTACTTGCCCATGCCCCCCATTGCCCCGAAAAAGGCGCATTCTGTATAAACAAAATTAGGTAGGCGGCATTTTGCCGCACTCCCCAATTTTGTTTTTATACTGCCAATGCTGAAAAAAGACTGATTGGGCTTTCCTGCAAATTTGCACAATTCCTATCTAAAAAAGGCTATTGTTGAAACAGAGCAGCTAATGTTACTGTAATGAGTTAGCAGAATGAGATACCCCTCCAGGCAGGTACGTCTGTTTTATCTCAAAACATCTCATGCGCTTACATAGGGTGTGTGCTTTGTCTGTTGACACATATTTTCTTCATGATTGAAAATATTTGCTGCTGATTTATTCCCGATCTAATAAAACTATCCACATCGTCTTTCTCTCGGCTGCTCGCTGCTGTTTGATGGTGACACATAATTTAAAAGTAAATAATTTATATACACAGCGCTACTGATAGGGTAACACCTGATTGTGTTTGGTAGTGCCAGATGTGTAGACTTTAGCAGCAGGCAATCAGCTACATAGATTATACCAGAGGTTTTCAGACTGTGAGGCACACACCTGGGCATCAGTGTGTAAGTGTGAAATCTAAAAGTATAAAGCAGGACATTGTACAGCTCTGTCAACATTCCCTGGATAAGGTTAAAAATAACCCTACCCAGGGAATAGGAAACAGGTCAGACAGACAACCAGGATAGAGCAGCTTTAGTACTGCTACCGATTCTCTGCTGGCCAATAAATAGTTTGGCACATAACGTCCTGCAAACATAACAGTCGTACTTTTTATATTTCTGTTTTGCACCGATTAAATAAACAACTGAAGATAGTAATTACCAGCGGCAACAACATCACAATGGCTGCTATTGTTTTCATCTCATGAGTCTGTGTGTGCGCATCATCATGGCAAATAGTGGTCCTGTTGGCACTTAATGTAGTGGGAACTACCACAGAAGCCATTTTGTGTATTTTGCCAGGTATATAGCAATGTCTGTCTGTCTGTCTGTCTGTCTGTCTGTATGTCTCTGTCTGTGGATGTATTTGTCAACTCAATAGTTTCGCAACTTTACACCTGTGTAGTTGAGATCAAACTGTAGTGTTCAAAGGTGGGTGTGGTCCGAGCAAGGGGGCCGGAAGTAGAGGGGTAGGAAGCAGGGAAGGGGCCTTTGGCCCTTCACTTTACGACCCTGACCCTCATTTGTTTTAAGTCACAGATTTTTTTGCCGACGACACTGACCATATTAAGCAGATCAAGTATAGGTCAGATGTGACCGATTCAGATTAAATCCAGTATCTTTGTCAGTGTCAGTAAAATGTGATGTTTGTTTTCTGTTACATTCATTTGGTCTCGACAAACTGCCAACTCAGGTTTTAGTCCCACAGCAATCCCCAGCCTCATTTTACCTCATAAGAGCATAATCCCAGTTAGTTCCCACAGTAAGGTATAGAGATTTTGAATTTGGGAAAACGAGAGTACTGGTGTCAGACATGTATTTGATATATCAGCAGATGGAGTTGAGGTTTTAGAAATGTTGGATTGGAACAGCTGTAAAATGTCTTTTATGGCTTGAAGGAGTTTTTCTAGTCTGAGAAAAGTTTGGGCTTGAGAAGAAATGTTTAAAGCCTACAAATCAGTACATGCACTTTTAAAGATGTGGGCATTTAAAGTCAAGTTGAACAAAAGGTTTAACAACTTGAATATTGCATTTGTTAAGTGTAGGATCAAGTGTTTTTGCAGCTTGGCCTATATTATTAACTAAAGCTCGATAGTTTGGCCTGCTGCATAAGATTATCACGATATTCGAATTTCTAGCTTGATACCGATACACAGGAAAAAAATAGATACTTGATACCATCTTTGACATCACTGGTAGAAAAATGAGAAAAACTTGAGAGGCATAAAAAAAAAATTCAATTAAGATAGAAATGAGACAGACAATAACATCAGTGACAACAATACCTTTTAAGATGCCTGAGGTAGTACCCCCCCCCCCCCAAAAAAAAAAAAGATATCAGTTACAACAATTTTTAAGGTTGTGTCAGACACATAAATGTCAACTTGTGAAATTAACACTGCCGACTGATGTCACAGATGGGCAGGACTGATAACGTTGGCTGCCTAGGTCAAACATTAACATTAGCCATTAGCTGCTAGTTAAATGATAGCATAACTGATGGCTAATGTGGCTGTCGGCTAATGGATAGTAATTGATTGGCTAACGTTAATGTGTGCCACGAGCCAAGTTAACGTTGATAGATGTACTTCAGTGATGTTGAAACGGGAGCTTTACGAACCTCTCTAAATTCCTCATTAAGACCGGGATGTTGGTCTTTAAAATGCCTCGCCAAGTTTGTTGCACAACTCGACTTCGTTGCCCCACTCTGTAGCATTGTTTGCATCCAGGCTTATCCACATCTTTAGCCATTCCCTGGTCATATGTAAAGTACTTCTAAACAGCACTTTTCCTTTTTTCATTTTCGACTAAAACTGGTCACGAAGGCCCTGCAGCGGCAGCACTTGCCGTTGTAAGTTAGTTCTATGCTGGCGGCACAGCCCAGCTGACGGTGTGGTGCACGACAGGTAATGTAATCAGCCGCTAGTGAGGGGAGGGGCTATGTGCGTTGTGTGTCAATGAGGAGGCGGGGCAGGCGCTGTTGGTATCAATACTGTTGCAAATGAGTATCATACCCAATACTACATTTTAGTATCATTTAGTACCTTTTTATTCCTCCTTGCGGGAGGCATTATGTTTTCGGGTTGTCTGTACATACATACATACATACATACATACATACATACCTTGTGAACCAGATGCCTCATGAGAGAGATTTTTTTTCAAAGTTGGCACAAAGAGATTTTTTTTCAAAGTTGTCACAAATGTCCACTTGGAATCAGTGAAGAACTTATTAGATTTTGTTGGTCAAAGGTCACTGTGACCTTGTCAGAATGTCATGAGGAAATTTCTTTAAATCTGGCACAAATGTCCACTTGGACTCAAGAATTAAGTGATTAAGTGATTATATAATTTATAATTATATAATCACTTAATATAAGTGAGTATATAAAAAAATTAAAATTACATTTTGGTGGTTAAAGGACAAAATTCAAGGTTACTGTGACCTCAAAAAATATGTTTTTGGCTATTACTCAAGAATTAATGCACAAATTATGACCTCATACAAATGTCTAATATGATCAAATGAAGAAATGATGACATTGTATATCCAATAGGTTAAAGGTCAACTTCACTGTGACATCATAATTTTCTTCAGAAACACTTTTCTGGCCATCACTCAGCATCATATCTTAGGAACAGAAGGGAAGACATTTGGTCAGATACTGAACTGGTGACTAATCTTGAAACTGTGCTGATTGTACAGATCTTCTCTGCTGTCAGGGGGAAAATGTATGTGAAGCATTCATGTTTTTCACAGACATGGATGTAAACTGTAAGAGAAACTTGACCTATTTGTGGAGGCACTCAACAGTGAAGCAGTAATTCTAGTTTCAAACAGGTTACAGACAGAGAAGGCAGGAGAAACACTTAAAGCTCCAGTAGGCAACATTGTTTTGGTATAACTGAGTAAAAATTTTATAATATCCTCTAAGCATAATGTAAATGAAGTGGTCTGAGACAAACAATAGGTTTCTGCACCTCACCATGGCTCTGTGTTCAGCCTCTAAAGAATCAGTATCGTGCCGATGTGCATCAACCAATCAAAGGTCAGCTCAGACCACTGCATTCCTATTGGCTGTTCTACTGCATATGTGCGTTCCCGTGCCGCCGGCAGAAGGGGAGAGCAAGCGGCAATGGCGAACAGTGCACCAGGTAAAATAGCTATTCCAGCATTGGCTACAACTGCCTACATGGCTAAACAACCCCAAAAAAGGAAGACAGAACTCGGTTCCCCCAAGCCCCGGAGGGAGGGGAAGGGTGTGTGGTTGGCCGTGGGAGCGGAGAGGGAGAGCCGAGCCTCGGGGGTATGTGCGGGGCAGGCTGCTGCGCGGTGAGGGAGAGCTGAGGCTCGGGAGTATGTGTGGGTCCGCGAGGGAGGGATGGGGAGGGCTGCTGCGCGGAGAGGGAGGAATAAATGACTTAGACAGTGAATGGATGAATAAATTGACTGTTCTGACTTGTACAGTATTATACAGTATTTTTCTACATCAGGAGCATCACAGCTGTGTGTGTGTGTGTGTGTGTGTGTGTGTGTGTGTGTGTGTGTGTGTGTGTGTGCCATTGGTATGGACAGTGGGCCATCTGTGTTTTATCTCAGTCTCACGCTGTGCTAGTCTCCATGTGTCTTCGCTGTGAAGCTTTCTGGATTCTTCTGTTTATGAAATCCTCCCCTACTGCTGCCTTTGTCTCTCCTTCTCTCTCACTCACTTTCTCACTGTCTGTTGCCAACATGTACTGTACATGTTTAAATTCCTTCATTACCACATTTGTGTAAATCCATTAACATGCAGTAACTGTCGAAGCTAAGCCTTCTGACATTGTTTTTTAGGGCATAAACTTGTGATGTTTGTACATAACCAAGCAGCAATGCAGCATCATGATCATGAGACCTCTGGCACTTTTTTTTACAAGTCACTAAAGTGGCTCGTAGAAATTAAAACAAGGGTGTTAATAGAGGTTACTCCGTTTCATAATGTGTGTTCATGTACAGAGATAAGCATGCTTTTTCTATCTTACTCTTGGGGCTGAGATAATGAGAGAAATTGATTTCAACAGCCATCCACTCCATTATTCTTAAAATATGGCCTATATACTTGACATTCAGCAGTTTTTAACAGTTGTCAGACTGGTAATTTCATAATGTGTAAGCCAGTACACTATGAAATATTAACCTACAGAAACTTGACAATTGCATAAAAAGATAATCTATTAAGAGTCATCACTGAATAAACATATTTATTTATTCATTTAGTTAGTTAATTAGTTATTAACTCTCGAGTAATACATCTAAGGATCCAAATTTTTTTTCTGTACATGATAAGAGCCCCGCCCTCGACGCCTCCATATGCTCGTAGGAAATCTTGCTCATGGCGCCCCCTTGGGGAAACAGGAAATGCCATCTTTTACACTGACAAACACCAACCTCAAGCTCCTGACCTGATCAACTACATTTTGTGGCCACATGACAATCAAGTTGATGAATCTCCACAGTGACATACGTGTCCTGTCATGTTGCAGGCTGCTGTGGCGGCAGTGGCGACTTTTCATCCTTCACAACGGAACATCAACTTGGTATAAATCCTTCATGCACTGTCCAATTTGCTTGAAATTTCACGTGTGATGAGGGTCCACCCCTGAACGCACCTGGCCACATTTACTGACTTTTCTTCTTTTCACAAATAACAATATCAAACAGCTCAGCACTACATTGATCTGTCAATAGAAATGACAGTATTTAAATATGAATACAAAACAACAGTATAAACCACAGGTGCAGTGTCTATAGTTAGTCAAGCAAAATGCTTGCAAGTGTTGAAGCCACCTTGTAGTTTGAGAAACAGAGGTATGAAGTCCATATTTTCATGAATTGTCCCTTTGTGGAGTGAAGCAAACAGGTCAGGTATTCAAGAGGAAAACACTCCATGCTAATCCTGTGCCAGTTTGCCATAGAAGGTGGTTTGTCACTTACTCGTGACAAAAAGATGTTTTTTCTTGCAGTATATGCAAGAGTATCATACAATCTGCTAGAGCAAATACCAACAATAGCATTTTGACATGGGTAACCCAGGAGTAAAGAGACAGGATTCATACACAAAGCAATAACAAGATTTTTTTCCATATCCTGCAGAATGTCTACCCAGTGTGCTTGAATTTTAGTATCTTTCATTAAGCGTAAGCAGAATGAATTTGTGTGTAAACTGTTCACAGAACAGTATGTTAGTCACTCTGATTTTTTCGTAGGCACTAATAAAATCTACATCTGCTTCTGACTGCTCGTGGTGCTTGTGTTAATAAGGAATGCACATAAATATTGCTTGTCATCATTAAAAATGACAGTTTTAATTCATATTGTGCTCATTTATGTTCACAATACGCACATGCCTTTGAAACACGTAAGTTAAACATGGCAAAAGATTAGAAATATAACTAATTTAGCTAAATTAATTGGCAATAAGCAGATTTAAGCTTCAGGTTAGGTTTCTTAAAAATGAAAATGAGTTATCAGTGATGGCTGTCAGAATGTATAGCAATTTAACACTTAATATAACACGTACATCACACTGCCTTCTGAGTTTGCTATTGACTGCTCCAGTGGAGGCATGTTGCTGAGGTCTCTCCAGTGATGCAAGCAATGCACTTATCTGCAGCTGTGACTTGGAAGAGCCTCCTCCTGCAGCTGTTTTTTTGTGTGCGTTATGTGTTATGTGCATTTACACGCCGATCTTCCTTATGTGGTTCCACATCACTTCCCATTCATCCTCATCAATATTTACACCAAGTTCATTTTACCATGTTTTTGCAGCAGCTTGGACATTTAACACATCAGTCTAGTTTAATGGACTTTCTAGTTGAACTGCTCTATTGGTAATATTATGGCATTAATATGAAAAGTGGTTTCTCTAGTTACAAAATCTCTGATGTGAAGGTATGTAAAGACGTTGCATCTGGGGAGATTATATGTTATTCGGATTTTTTTCAAATTATAACAAGAAAAAGGATCAAGATTTTAAATGTTAAAAGCAGCAGAAAAGCTTTGCATCAGATAGCTGCTATACAATATGTTGTCATTGTAACATCTTCTAATCACAGTAACACACAATAAGCAGATATAGCAGTTGGAAAGAGGACAAAATGAATTTGGTTGTTTCTTGAATTCAGAATACTGCTGGAGTTTTAATAGTTAGAGCCACCTTGAATGCACCAGCAGAGGGAGGTCCTGTTCACCCCATGATGACACTGTCAGCTTGGTAAAGAATGCACTGTAAACGCAAATAATATTCACTGCAATACACTGGCTATCTGGAGCAAGTTCTGAGTCCTAGAAGTTGGTTTTACTATTGTATGAAAATAAACTAAAACTAATGGCTGCGTGGTAGGTAAGGAATACATTTTAAATGAAAAATGACCAGCAGTCATGGAGAGTGTACAGAAGCTGCAGTTTATTGGGTAAACTAGCTAAAATGGCTAAAGTCCTTAAAATCTCCTCTGCTTTACAGTTAAGTACTTACGCAGTATGTGTCAGTTTAAAGCTTCAGTTGATCATTTTTACAAAAAAATACGTTTTTCATATTTGCTATCACTGTATTCACACGGCTAGAACAAAAAACACAACAACAAAACCATGAATTAGATGTTTAATGTTGGAAAGGAGGGAGACGAGGAGGTAGAGATGCAGAGATTAACTGCCTTCACTGCACGAGAAGGGGATAAAGGAGAGGAGTGATGAGAGGACAGCAGTAGAAAGTCTGGCATGCTGTAAAAATATTGACTGGCTGAGCTGTCAAAGGTCCCGCACGCCTTCACAGGTGTTCACTTGTTCTGGTGAGTTAGAACTGTTCTTGATTGATGTTGTGACAAAAAGATTGATGTTGATGTTTGGTAGAGCTTCATTAGAATTTCATGCGACCACCAAACTTAATGAACTATTTAATATAGTAAAGGTGAATCATCTGCACTGTTGCACTTTTTTTACGCTGCAGTGTGCTGGGAAGCAGCTTGACAGATAAAAACATCAAGCGTTTGGACAAGCTAGTTAAAAAAGCTGTGTCAGTGCTCGGCAGGAGACTGGACCCACTAAGAACTGTGGTGGAGAGGGGCACATTGAACAAACTGAAAGCTATAATGGACAATAGCAGACACCCTCTCCATAGCCTCCTGGAGTGACAGAGGAGCAGCTGCAGCAGTTGGCTCATCTCACTGCGTTGCAGAACAGAGCGTTTCAGCAGATCCTTCGTCCCCATAGCAATAAGACTGTTTAACGCCTCCTGAATCCAGACACACACACACACCCACATCACATTAGCCACAACTGGCTGGATTGTGTAATGGACAATTTTATCGTAATTTAATGTCTTTTTATACGCTCCTTTTATTTTAACGTATTTTATTTTATTTCTGTTTTATTATGAGCTGCTGGACAGCTGAATTTCCCTTTGTTGATTTGAAAGAAAGTTCTTTCTATTCTATTTTACATTTTATGGACTTTTCACCTGTCCCTCAGTTTGACAACTTGTGACTGTTTGACAACTTGTGACTGTTTGTTTAGGGCCTCAGTTGTGTGTCTTATGTCCATTTTCTAAAACAAATAGTTTTTTTTGTTTGTTTGTTTTTTCAGTTTTTCATCAGTCAAGCTTCTGTAATTCCTCATAGGTCAACATCATAAGTGGAATGAATTATTTCCCCACATTACACAAAATTCTAGTCAGGTGTATCTGCGCAACAATATGATAAGATGAAGAAGAAACCTTGTAATTGTTAACCATAAGACAGTTCAACTCTATAAATGTATTCTTGTTGTGAGGCATCCTCAGTTTTTGCAAAAATACTTTCCAAATTGTATTTCATGTTAATATTAGACCTCAGCACTTTGAGCGTAGTCAGATCACCAAGATAAACAAAACTCTCTGTGTGCTCAGCAGTTTTGGGGTAGTTACTCAAAAAAAGTAATGCATTACATATTACTAGTTACTTTTTTTAAAGTAATGCCTTACTTTACTAATTACTCACTGCTGAAAGTAATTAGTTACACTACTAGTTACATTACTTTTGGATTATTCAGTCACATCATCTTAGATGCACCATAACTTAATTGCCAATTAACAATATAAAGTTAAACCTTATATATGCCCAGATCAGCACAAATCCTTATTCTAATAAGGAGGACATACACAAGATCTCTCTTTTATGCTCTTTAATACAACAAAGCCAACAGCAAAGTTGTGAAAATCAGCCCAAATGGCACTTCACAGAAAAATGTGTTCCTGTCTGATGGCGGCCATTCGCTCCTAGTTACCTGTATTTTGCTTACTACGTTTTGGAAAGACGGCAATTCCACTGTTGAAACAGGCAACATTTCCTCCATGATGTATGCTGCTACAAGCCTATTTATCTCTGCTTTTGTCGATACATTTTGTTGAAAATCAAGCCTTGGCTGCTCGGTTGGTGTCGGCTTATCCTCAGCGTCACTCAGGGTCCGCGGGTCTTTAGCTACTACATATCTCCACCCCTCAAAAGACGTCTTAAGCGGCTCTGCCATTTTTGCTCCGTCTCCTCCTCCATGAACTCCAGCCAAAGTCACATTCAGGTCATGTGAGTGAGGTCAGACAAGTGTTGCGTACACAGGCATGAAAGGGGACGTTTGTTTTGTTCTTCTGTCCTCCTGTTATGCAGATAGTTGAAGAATTTAAAGTAATGCAAGTAAAGAGATAATTTTTTGATTAGTAACTGTAATGCAAGTACTGAAGTTATCAACAATAATGTGTTACATTAGTGCTTTACAGACAAATGTAGTCTGATTACAGTAACCCCCAACACTGGTGCTCAGTGGCAATTAGTTAAAGGTATCCTGTAGGGTTTCTGACCTCTTGTAGCACTATAGAGCAGCTTTTTATGTGTGCGTCTCTGTTTTGTCTTGTGCACAAGGACATACATGCACCTACACTCGGATGACACTTTACACAGTTCTGCCGGTGGTTTCTTGTTATTCCACTGACTGACAGGTTGCCGTAATGTGTTGAGAAAAGTAGCAATGTGGCATCAAAGGCAGGAAACGAGGACTGCAAGCTAGTAAACGTGGATGTTAACAATGTTGGATTTTAAAAAAATCTGCTTTGCAGATGATTGACGAGGAAGGAAATGCATTCAAAACTGTTGTTAAGACATCAGTTACACACAATGCTGCTGGAGAGTACCACTGAATGTAATAAAAAAAACCCTTACATGTTAACAATAAAACTCCACAGGGTCGCTTTAAATTATGGAGCATTTTACACATAAACTAGAGGAGCAGAGCTGGAAGATCCACAAAGGGGAAAAAGTGAACTAAATCAGTGGTGGAGGAAGGTGAACAAAAAGTTGAGGAGAAACAAGCATACCTGGTCTGGAAATATGACAGGAATGGAAAGAATGTGGCTTCATTTCAGCAAGGTGTGTTTGTGCAGATGACTAAGCAGAAAGATCATTGGACTTGATGGAGTGAGTGGAGACAAGTTTAATTTAAAGAGGCAGGCGTGTGTGGGTGTTGGTGGGTGGTGGTTGTAGTATGTGCTGAGCCAGCTCTGCGCCCAAAGAACAATATTTCAGTTCACTGTTGCAACTGAAGTTAGTAGACTCCCAAAAGCCTTGCACACCACCCACGAAAATGCTTCAGTGACTCCAGTTGCTGAGGGTATCATTATTCCTGTCATGCATTTCCCTTTTAGGACGCATGTTGGGGTTGAACATTAGACAGTGAGGGACTGATCTAAAGTTTAAACTACTGGACTCCTAGTTATGCAGATACACATGCACATCTCCTCTCATGTCTCATATCTCTACATTTATAAGCCAAGAAAATCAACCCTGCAGTTATTGGAGGTGCTTCTGCTTCACAGTAACAGCTTCCATGTGAAAAAATAGTAGCAGGAAATGATGTCTTTGAATCAGCAGTAACTTGCTACAGCCCATATGGTGCTTTAGGAGAACAGTCAATTCTGATTTACTTGGAACTCCACAACGATTGTCAGATTGATCGCAATTGATAGCTTGCTTAGATTAGATTAGAACATTGTTTTGAAGTCCTTCCTGTGTAGGTTTGGCATTATATTTGGGTTTGAGAACTTGCTGGATAATGTATTTGCTCAGAACAAACATTCTCTTACACACTGCAGCAATTTTCCCCCAGGATTGTTTTTAGCTGCATTTGTTGGGCCGTCTTTCAAAATGTCTGATGCAAAGAAACACCCATAATGCTGCCGCTAACAGGCTTCATGGAATAGTGCTGTCATGATGCCAAAATTATGACTTTGATATTATACCTGCCTCAATATCTTGATGTACATGCTGAAACGATGTTACGGCAAAAACTAAAAAAACATCAGGACATTAGTAGATGTCAGTAGTAGATGCCAGTAGATCCTTGGCACAGGTCAGAGCTCTACAGAGTGCATTTTCTAGTAACAGAAATAATTGTTGACAAAAATGTACAGGTCATGATTACCAGTACCACTGATTGAGCTTAAATCGATCATTATTAACTGCAATGTAAAGTATTTGACTGTACATTTACAGTAAATTACTGGCTACTAGGTGCATTACTTTCACAGGAAATTACTGTCATTTTTAACAGTAATTTGTTGTGAAATGACAGCTGTATATCATGATCTCGTTGTAACTATACATGCATATTACTGTGATTTAGCAGTATGCTCCTGTAAAATTACTTAATTTAACTGTAACCTCACAGTTAAAGCCTATTACACTAATAAAACAGTGCATTCTCATAAATTACTGAATTTAAAGGTAGGATCTGGAGGATTTTCAAACAAAACAAAATATAGACATACAAATGAAATCCTGCTTAATCATCACCTATGGGCTTCTACTCATGTGTGGTGGTGACTCTGTTTGCAGAGCTCCTGCCCTTTAACTGTATTTTGATGTTTTTGTGAGCTCGGACCGCTTCTGGGCGGAGATTTCCCCAGCCAATGAGAGAGCGCAGGTGCCGTGCCCGTGCGTGTCTGAGCGTGCACCAGTGTGAGCCTTGCCTGAACCTCTTCTGTGAAGCCTTCTTCCGTACCTCCGGGCTCCGTACACCTGGGAGAGTTGAGCCTGATAGGAGGGGCCAAATTTGAATGTGTGTTTACAAACAGCAATTGGAAAATCCTCCAGACCCTACCTTTAATTGTAACTTCAATGTTTATATACATTTGCTTACTGTGATTTGGCAATATGCTCCTGTTCACTGTAATCTCTAATATTCATTCATTCATTCATTCATTCATTCATTCATTCATTCATTCATTTATTTCCATAACAGCTTATCCAGCTGACATTGGGCAAGAGGCAGGGTACACCCTGGACAGGCCACAGACTGTCACAGGGCTGAGACATAGAGACATTCACACTCACATTCACACCTGTGGCCAATTCAGAGTCAAAAGTTAACCTAACGTGCATGTCTTTGGTTTGTGGTACCTGAAGAAAACCCTTGCTGACATGGGGACGACATGCCAACTCGCAAAAACTTGCTGCTAGGGGACAGTGGTAACCACTGCACCCCTGTGCAGCCTCAACTCCATATATTACAGTTATTTAGCAGTATGCTTCTGTAAAAACACTATATCACAGTAAAAGCCAGTGAGGTAATAATAATGTAATATATTGTGAAATATCACAGTTGCATATTATAACTTCCTGGAAATCATTTGCAGTTTGGTGTTGTGGAACTTGTAAGTGTATGATTTTTAGCAACTTGCAAGTTATGGTAGAGTAAATGTTAACAGTGTGAACGTCACCTTTGCTGAGATTTTTGCCAAATAAGTGGGTAAGCAAAAAAGATGAGGCCAAATAAGCCAAAGAGTTATCATTGCCCTTACTTGCCTCGTCAAACTCCAATAGTGAAAAGGTACACATTTGCTAACCTTTGCCGCTTTTTGTCTATTGACAAGATGCTTTGCCAAGTTGGACATATATAATGCTGTGGTTAGTGTAAGTTTAAAACATATTTTATAGACGGGCTTTATGGAGTCCTTGGGTTCGCCCTGACTTTTCGGCTGTGTGAGGGAAATATTGCCATATTTGGCTTCATGTTTTTGCTTTGTTAACAAGCTGTAGATGGTCAGCAAGAGCACTTGTATTTGCAGCCACTTATCACTCGAGTCTTTTACAGCAGCCTTAAAGCTGTGAATGATGAATCACCATGGCAGCAGCTGCTGTACACACAGTGCCTCTAGTCTCAGTCAGTATGTTTACATGCACAGTTAAGTTAAGCTACGGTTATAGCTCGGCTAGGCCATATAATTGGACTACAGTCCTTGTCCCAGTATAGATTCTTTGACCGAAATATGTACGACTCTGCTTCATTAGGTGGTGATATGGCCCCACTCATCTTGTTAGTATTGGACCTTTTTCTGGTTGACCTATCACATCACAGACCAAACAATCCCCATTCCATGTTTTCCCTCCCTCCATGTATATATTTAACTTTTTCAGCTCACAAAGCATAAACTGTGTCTCCTTGTTTGTCCAAAAATGCACGGCTCTGGATGTAGATTTCGCCATGTTGTTAGCGACTTCTTCTTCTTTTATGAATTTAATGCTATTTGACTTCAGGGTCAAAGCCCAGGGGGGGAAACTGTGGAGCATGTGCAGAGCGACTCAGCCAGTTTGGCTCCAGCTGACTGTTTACATGCAGGAGTAATTCAACTCCCAATAGCACTTTAAGAAATTCAATTTAGTAAGATTTCAATCAGACTAACATGTTTACATGTATTTTAAAATTACACTTGGACCAACACAATAAATCGATTTTCTCTATTGTCATGTAAATATACTAAGTATTATAATCACTCAGGACCCTACTTAAACAATCTGCATTGCAAGGTGCAAGTGCATTTAGGGTGTGTCCAACTCAACTTTTGCTAGTTAAAGGGACCATAGTGTGGGCGCAAAGTAAGGTGCAAGGGGAAAAGGGTTGTATTAACTCAGTTAATTTTAATTAATTAATCCTAGGTGTGTTTTGGGCACAACATATAATGGTAATTGTTTAGTCCTCTGTTTTGACGTTTTAATTGTTGAGTCCTCTGTTTTGAAGATCAGAAGACAAGCAGTAGAATTCCAGTATTACAGTAGTCTGTGTCATTCATGAGAAGAACAGGCCTTTTGGACTCCAGTAACTTGACAATGTGTAACCTGGGGCTTCCCATGGCCTGAGATTTTAAGAACTTTGTGGGCTTAAGTAGTATGTTCTTCCTTGTGTTTCAACTGTGATTTACAAACACTCTATCAAAAATAGACTATAGAGTTTCTATGTTTTTTGATAAGTAAATGACCATAAGCAGCTATTGGACAGACAACACTGTGGGAAGTGGAGCTATTTTTATCTTCTTTTTTTTTCATGCACATGAGATACCAGTTTATTTGGCAACAGAGAATCAGGAGCAGTGTTGAGGCTAGTGTTGACACAGGCACAAGGTGGCTGACTCCAAACAGCAGCGGTGGAAGAAGTACTCTAGTTCTTTGGTTAAGTCAAATAAATTTAATTAAATGTATGTAATGCCAAATTATAGCAAAAGTTATCTTCTGACACTTTTAATAGAGAGCAGGTCTAGCACCATACCCTTTAATTTAATTTACAGAGACCAAAGAATTTCCTCATTGAGCAAACACTTGGGGACGACGGCAAGGAAAACTTCATTTTACAAGGCAAAAACCTCAAATAGAACCATGCTGTAGATGGGCAGTGATCTTTCTTGACCAGTTGGATAGAGTAAGACAAAGAGAGAGAAAAGCACAGCAACAACATTTATAATAATAATCCTTTATTTTTAAGACTTGCCACGGAATGAATGGTGGTTACATAAACCTAAAAACTAGCCATAACTTAGCCTATTAGCTTAGCTCTACTGACCAATCAACAGACTGCAGTGTTCACAGCTCCACCTTTTAGTACCAGATATGTGGGCTAGGTACCCCAACAGAAGGGGTAACAAAAATGGGGATGGTACAAAATGGTCCCATTGTTACCATCCACAACTTTTCACAGTGGAAACAGAAAAAACTGTACCGAACTGAGCTTTAAATGTGGGCTGGGTTGTTGTCACTCACTGCTCTGTCCAGCACTCGCTGTATTTCCTCATCACCGGTGGCACAGAGGGAAGTCTGCACCTTGTTTATCGTCTTTGGAATGGGGTTGCACGCCAACATTTTCAGAACAAAATAGAACAGGCTGTAGTGAAAGTCTCTCTCCATGGGATATTTAAGAATAGCTGGTTTGTGCATTTAGTCCTCCTCCAGCGCATGGGTGTAGTGTTGCCATAGCCCACAGGAAAGATGCTCTGCAACGTTTTTTTCCCCCAAGTGAGAATTAGAATATATGCAGTTCACATAATCCAGTCGAAATTAAATATATTTTTAAATCTTGAAGATCCACTCATCACTAAAAGTGTATGTCATCCAAGAGAGACAATGAAAACTAATGGAATGGTCAGAGTTGTCATATTGTAATTTAAGGTGTGCTGATGGATTCACGTCATCAACTCTTGTGTTGAGTAACGCTACAAGTAAATGTTCCACCTTAAAAGTTGCCAGCAGTCAACCAAGTGAATTAGATTATTTTTTTCTCAGACTACAGCTGCTGCGAGAGGCAGCAAAACATCCTTTCATTTTATAGTTACAGTTTACTAATATATGTAAGACTTGCCAAGGCATGAACAGTAGTTACACAAGCTTCAAAACCAGCCACAGCCCAGCCCTAACCAAGAGTGACCATCCTCTATTGACCAACTAAAGAATATATGCCAACAGAACGTGGCATATATCACAAATCTACAATAAGCTTTGCAAATCACCTGAAAAACTGTAAGTAACAGCAAAGTATATTGTTTTCCAGCTATTTTGTTGAATGTTACTGTGACTTGCATGCTGATAGAGTGGCTAATTGTCACATTATCTGGCGCATTGACTGAAAAATTATGTTTTCAAAAAAGTCTGACTTTTGTCCACTTCTCTGTTATTTTTGTGTTTCCTTTGTCTAAAGTTGTGGATGGTACCAACAGAAGTTGGTAGAACAGTCCTGTTCTTTTCTTATCCCTCTGTTGAGGTATGTAGCACACTGATCCAACACTAAAAGGTGGAGATAGAATAACTGCAGTCCATTGATTGGTCAAGAGAGAACCATCACTCTTGCTTTATAGGAACTCAATGCACAAACCCTCTATTCTGAAATATCCTATGGATTGCGACAGAGCCTCCTAATCACTCCAACCTGTTCTTTTTTTGTTCTAAAAAAATATCAGCGTGAAACCCTGTTCTGTAGATGATCAATGATGAGGAGACGTTCCTCTGCATTGTCTGGGAAGCTAAAATGCAGCTAGAGCTAGATGGAGCAGTGATGTGACTATTGCCATCCGGTAACACTTGCCTACATTTAAAGGTACTGTCTACGGTGGAAACACAGAGTCCGTACAGGTTCTGAGGGTACTATACTGAAAGTATTTGGTGGAAATGCAGCTTATCTGTGCCCATGTCCCCAAGCTTCTTCCTCCTAAATAATGTGTCATTAAATCCTCACAACAATTTAAAGCAGCACAAATGATGGTAAAAACAGCTTGCATTGATTCCTTGCAGTTAGTCCTGTTAGAAAAACTGGATATTGATACTGTGGTGGGAGGATGTTGGGTAAAGACTCATGTAGTTTGTGGTCAGAAACAATGTGTTCAATGGGGAGAAGGAGGGGCAGGAAAAACTGGTGATGTCAGCAGGGAAGAAGAGAAGGGAGGACCGCCTTGCTTTTTCCTTTTTCCTCCTCCCCCCTCTTCCCCTCCTCCCCTTCCTCTTCTTATCAGTGTGTGTCTGTGAGAGAGAGAGGATCAGTAGGTGAGTGGACGAAGGATTAAACAGTGTGACAGAATATGGGGGAAGAGAAAAAGGGAATTAGATCGGGATCAAGAGAAAAGTGAACTAGATACCTGGAAGAGGTAGCGGGTAAAGAAGAAAGGAGAGTGAGAGTATACAAACGAAGTGTCCACTTGGAACGAAGACTGAGCACTTGTTTCTGAAATTGGGTGGACCCCTCGCTAAAAAACTTGACATCAACCACCACAGCTACCATGTACAGTGGATATGGAGGTATGTGCTAGTTTTGTAGAGCTCAGTGAGACATGCTCATCTCTAATCATTAACTCTCTGTTTGTGAGGATTACTGTTGCTGGTTAACAGGTTTGTAACTTATTATGAGTTGATGGCTGGAAAGTGCAATCCAAATACCAAAAAAAAAACCCCAACAAGATCTGTGACTGTTTTGAGTAGCAATTGTTTATCACAGTTATATGATTCAATGGAGACCCCCCACTGAAACCAGCAACATGCAGGCAGTCTCAAATTTTTATGTCACTTTTCATTGTAGGACTGGTGCCGGAACAGTCCAACTGCTTGGCCTGTGGTATTGCTGCTGGGGTTGGGTACCATTTGCATTTGAACAAATACCAGTACAAGTACCGGAACCTATAACTCAGTACTGGTAACCAATGCTACCTACTTTACTTTCTGTAATAACAAAAATGTTGCTGCAGGGATGACTTAGTAGATTAAAGCGCAGTTCTGCTCCTCTACTCTTCTTATCACACGTAGAGCTAATCTCTGTGTGTGTGTGTGTGTGTGTGTGTGTGTGTGTGTGTGTGTGTGTGTGTGTGTGTGTGTCTGTCTGTCTGTCTGTCTGTCTGTCTGTCTGTCTCTGTCTGTGCGTACATGTCTACCTGTCTAGCAGTGGCACTAGGCTATTACTAAAATACTATATAAAAGAAAACAGACTAAACTATCATAGCAGTTCAGCATTTTTGTCACTGGGAAACCAACTGAGCAGCTGCAGAGCTTCATTCAGGGCATCTCCGCCTCTTGTCTGAAGTTGTATATATCCACAGAGCTCCAATGCCACCCTCGGAGCTCTGAGACTCCAGACTTTGGGGCGCTTCACAGCATTTCTGCCTCTTCTAAACATGGTGGTGTTACTCAGATGCCCTCTCTGGTACTGAAATTTGGCATTGATAGATTTAATGTGAATCGGTACTTGGTAGTACCAATGTAATGTGGTTGATACTCTTAAAAGTCCCGACTTTGGTAGTTGCTGCTCACAGCCTTCTTGAGAGCTGCTCATACGAACACCTTCACACTCAACACTGTGCTTTTTTGAGTCCTGAGCAATAATGTCCGATAGGCCCAAATGACTACAGATTTTTATGCCTCGATGCCAGTGATAGGCGTGGCTGGTGGCATTATTGTTTTCAGGTTTTGCATCCATATGTACGTCCATCCCATCCTTGTGGACATATCTCAAAATTGCCTCAAGGGAATCTCTTAAAATTTGGCGCACATGTCCACTTAGACTCAACAATGAACTGACTAGTCTTTGGTGGTCATAGGTCAAAGGTCAAGGTCACTATGACCGTGTCTGTCTCATTTTTGTGAATGTGATATTTCAAGAATGCCTAGAGAGAATTTCTTCAAATTTGGCACAAACATTCACTCAGACTCAAGCATGTAATGATTAGATTTTGGTGGACAAAGGTCAAGGTCAGTGCAACATCGTCTATCTCTCTCTTGTGAATGCAATATCTCAAGAACACCTTGAGGAAATTTCTTCAAATTTGGCTCAAATATTCACTTGGACTCAACCATTAACTGATTAAATTTCAGTGGTCAGAAGTCAAGGTTGGTGTGACCTTGGATTTGTCTCATTCTTGTGAACACTATATCTTAAGAAGACCTTAAGAGAATTTCTTCTTATTTGAGACAAACATCCACTTGGACTGAAGAATGAGCTGATTTGAATTTGATGGTTGAAGGTCAAAGATCAAGGTCAGTGTGACCTCAAAAAATATGTTTTTGGCTGTAACTCAAGAATTCATATGCTAATCATGACAAAACTTCACACAAATGTCTAACAGGATAAAATAATAAAGTAATGACATTTTGGGGCGCTGGTGACTTAGTGGGTAGAGCAGGCGCCCATGTACAAGGCTGTTGCCGCAGTGGCCCGGGATCGAGTCCAGCCCGTGGCCCTTTGCTGCATGTCACTCCCCCTCTCTCTCTCCCCCTTTCACACTGATCTGTCCTGTCAATTAAAGGCTAAAATGCCCAGAAAAATATCTTTAAAAAAAAAAAAAAAAGTAATGACATTTTATATCCAAAAGGTCAAATGTCAGCTTCACTGTGACGTCATAATATTCTGCATAAAACCCTTTTCTGGCCATTACTTAACGCCATATCTCAGGAGAACAGAAGGGGAGACATTTGGTTAGATACTGAATTGGGTGTCCACCTTCAATGTGTGTTAAGCATCAATGTTTTCACAGACATGGATGTAAACTTGAAGAGAAACTTGACTGCTGCGTAGAGGCATACAACTACAGGGTGGTAATTCTAGTTTATTATGTTTAGATATGAAAAATGTTCAGTTATGTTGCTATTCTAACCAGGGCTGCACAAGATGTCATTTCAGCATCTGCATTGTGATGTGCGCATGTGTGTTAGTCAACTGGGCTAGCAAGTGCCACAGACACAGTAAAGTGCATGCTTTTCCAAAGCTACAGTAGTCAGCAGAAAGTGTCTACACAAGTTTAGGTTCCAGTATAACAACTGTAAAAAGGGCTGTGCTGCGTTCACTGCACAGAACAAATAAAGCATCTGTTTAATACAACGTTATCACAACGTCTCCTGACCATTCTTCAATGCAGAGTTGCTGGACTATAATAGCTAGTTACCAGTGACGAGTTAGGCTCATGCTAATTGAGTTGGCCCAAAGAAACCAGAGGTCTCCTGACTAAGGCTGTGAGCCACAAGGCTGCAACATTTACATAACATTAACATTAACATTGTAACATTAACATTGACGCAGATCTACAAGAGAAGTTTGTCCGATATACAACCAACGCATGCCCTGCTAGTAGTCGACCACAAGCTACTCAAGAATGTTTTGTGAATGACATTTGTAAATGTCATCACAATGTGTGTTTTGTCTCATCAACGACTTGTCTTTGTTGTGGGAAAAAAGGCAAGACATATATTTGTTACACAGTTTTTGTTGAAATAATAACACGATTCCCAACCCAAACCACATGTATTGTGTGTGTGTGTGTGTGTGTGTGTGTGTGTGTGTGTGTGTGTGTGTATGTGGGTGTGTGTGGGTGTGTGTGTGGGTGGGTGGCATGAATGTTATCCGAAAGGAATTATTACTGTAGAAGTGTATATGCTGAAGTTACCATGACAGCAATAAGGAAGTATTGAGTTTCCAAAGCAAAAACAAATCAACTCAGCTTGAGAGGAAATGAAGGCTGTTCTTTGCCAATACCCTGGCTCTAAAGTCTACATTGTGTTGTACCACCTGTTTGTAACTGCATCAATAAGTTGGTCTATGAGGTCCTTCCAAGATTCCTAGGCTACAGTCACTAATGTTTATGTTTTAAAATACATACGTAGTGCTTATGTACGCCTTGTGTCAACACTGCTTCCAGCATTATTGAACCCCTTAACACTGACTTTTTGAAAATGCTGCAGACCCCATTTTAGTTTGAAAACTCTGTCATTGCATTTTGAAAACAATGACACAGACATCCACATTTACCTTCAGATTGGAATTTATCAGTCTTAATGTATATTCCCAATCTATGTTTTCCACCGCCAGTACAGTTCCAATTTGTCACTGGTCTCTTTGGTCTTACTCTCCAACTGCAGTGTTGACAATCTTATTCCTGTTTACACCAGTACACACATGCCCACTTTGCATGAATGTACATGTGATACCTGTTTTCAAGCTTTTTGGTATGGATGAAGATTATATCTGAAACTGTGCTAAAACACTCATGTCTATTGAAATCATTTTCAACACCATTTTAAATTAAAATTTAGTGTTGATGTAGTGGTAGTAAACAGCAGCTAGTTTGAAACTAGTGATTTACTAAACACAAAATACACTTCCGTTTTCACAGGAAATTTACAGTTTGTATAGCCTCTTTCAAAATAAACACACTACGTCAGTACAACACCATGATTTGACTTTTTTTTTCATTCAGCAACAAATGCATGTGATAAAGTTTTGCCAACTTAGGCACGTGGTGTTAGGTTTAGGCAGCAAAAGCACATGGATGGGTTTAAGTAAAAAGACCAGGGTTTGGCTTTACAATCACAAGGAAAGCAAACACTAACCTTCCTGGGAGAAAGTCAGTGGTTATTGGATCCATCCACCACTCCTCTTGCCTGCCCTACTTAGACCTTCTACTGCCTTAACTTTCGTTTTTACCCCGCCACCTTTCCCCGATGCGGCCATGGGCCATTAAACAATAACGGCGACTGGCCATGATTCATCGAGGTGTGAAAGGACAGCTTTTTCGTTGGTTTCTGACGCAGGAAGTCACTGACCAAGCGCCAATTTTTGATGACTTTGGAGTGAGACCAGCTTGATTGTTCAGGAGGTTTTCACTGGGAGCGAAATTATCTGCAGAGGTCTCTTCCTCTCCAAAACAAAGCATCATCAGGACCCATGTGGGGAAATCATGGTGACTGACTGAAGTTAATGCAGCAGCACTTCAGTGATATTTCTGTTCTATCTGCTATCATAAAATCCAGTGGTTGGTTTGTTTTCTTTCACACCACAAGCAAACCACACCAGAGTCGGTTTGGAAGCAGACTGAGACCCGACTTTTTGAGTGGTCTTGGTTTGGTTGTTTGGTCTGCACCAGGGTTCGACTGACAGCTTTCACACCAGCCAAAACGAACCACACTAACTGTGTTTATGTCGTGAGTTTGTTTTAACTGAACCAAACAGGTCAGGTGTGAAAGCAGTGTTAGGTGTATCTATCGGAGAGCCAGGCCAGCTGTTTCCCTTCACAGTGTAACATGGTGAGACTCACAAAGAATCAAAACGAATGCAGCAGAACCAGTGATATCTTTGTTTTTAATCTACAGAGCTTCTTTCTTGTTAAAACCTGACATCTACACTACCCATAATAAAACCAGACTGTGAACAGCTAGGTTGGAGATTTGGGCGTGTTGTGCTAGTAGTGGCTAATATAGTCTTGAGCCTCTAGCCTGCAGCAGAGATGAGCATTTGGCTACAGAGGTATGCTACAAATACTTCTTACTAACTCCACACCTCCAGACTCTTCTTCTTTCTTCGGTCCCAATCCCAGGTCACTTGAAGCAGCTTTTTAACAGTAATAATCCAACGCACTTTGTGCAAAACTTGCACACTTCCCCTTTAAAACAAAGACATGACATTCATATTAATCTTCTTATCTTAACTCTTGGAAAGAAAACAAATAACTGCGTTCCCCCAGATGCTTAATTATTCTGTTAAGATTTTGGAATATTTACCTACTTTCCATTGGTATGGATTCTTTAAATGTAAATGCTAAGGCAAAAAAACTAGGCATCATGCTCACTGCTGTGGCCCTTTGAGCTTCACAATAATTAATCAGACACTAGTATCCTTTTCCTGGAAGTGAGCGAGCATGTCTGTGCAGTAAAGCTGCTGGGTTATTCCTGTGACTCAGTGTAGCCATAAACTGCACTAGTCTTTTCCTGACCCTGCCCTCCTTACAGGAAGTTACTCCCTCCTGGGTTTCCTTTTTCTAAAGACAGCAATATGAGGGAGGGGAGGGCTTGGAGTTATGAAAGTAAACCGTATGTACATGATGTGGGGGTGAGAGAACACAGAATGTATGAAACAGAGGTGTTGTAGGGGGAGGAAACTATTAATGTCAGTTGAAGCATTAATGATCCCAAGAGGAAAACAAAGGACTGACCCTTTGTTCACCTCATTTCATATGTAATGTTGTTAGTGGCCACATTTCATCAGGAGAAACCATTTGTCCTTGAGGCCATTCCTCCATGTTATTTGTACATTCCCAACCTTTCCTGTCTCTCCCTTGTGACAGGAGTCTAATTCATTCTGTTCACATCTCTTAGTTCTTACACATCCCACTGCAGTTACAGATACAGATTAATGTCCCTCCCAGACTTTTATCCCAAGATTAAACATACATAACATACCCTCACCTGACCTCATTTCTTTTACCTTACCTATCTCAGGACTTAAGACATTTTTACATAAAGTCTGAAATAATCTGTAGTATATTTGCATGGAACCAAGCACGTAGTAAACCCTCGTGTTTGTTTTTTCCATTTGACTGCAATATCTCTGCCTTGAGGGAATATTTTAAATTTAGTACAAACATCCACTTGGACAAAATGATGAACTGATTAGATTTTGGTTGTCAGAGGTCACTGTGACCTCACAAAACAGGTTTTTGTATATAAAAAAAGGTTTGTGCCAAAAAGTTTTTTTATGAAAAAAAAAAAAAAAAGTAACACGGATAATAGGATAAAACAGAGTGATGACATTTTATATCCAAAAGGATAAAAGATCAACCCCACCATGACATTATACTTTCTTTTTTTTATATGACACAGAAGTTAGCATCGCCCTGGTTCATCAAAAAGCCTATGGGAGTTTTTCAATGGATTTTGGATTATTGCATTAAATGATCTCTGTGGCAAACAAATGTTTGTAATACTTAAAGGTTTTTTTTTCAGCAAGATAATCTTTACAAATGAATGCCACTTTTATGATTTTTGAAGCCTAAAAGCAATAGGCAGCAGGGAAAAACTAACATTAGGCTTTAAACCAGTGGTGCCCAACTGGCAGGTTCAATCAATCAATCAATCAATTTTATTTATAAAGCCCAATATCACAAATCACAATTTGCCTCACAGGGCTTTACAGCATACAACATCCCTCTGTCCTTAGGACCCTCACAGCGGATAAGGAAAAACTCCCCAAAAAAAACCTTGTACCAGCCCCTAGCCTAACTAGGGGCTGGTACAAGGCAAGTCTGAGCCACAGCCCCTAACTATAAGCTTTATCAAAGGTTGCGGTCCAAAAGTTGGTTGTGGGTCCATTCTGAATGGACTGCAAGTTACTTGCAAACGTGTCAAGTTTGTAAAAATCACACTTTTAAAATACTGTGAATTTCAGGCACAGAGCTTTTTTTAAGTGCCTTTCCTGCAGTAAAGTGAACAAGAGACAGCTATTTAACAGTGACAGCAAACTAGCTCGACAACATCGACAAACACAAGTATGACACTGAATTTATTTAATTTATTGTTGACCTTGAACTAAGCAGAAATCTGGACCCCATGACTGGACAACTTGGGAACCACTACACCACGGCCACAGCTTCATGTCATCACCATAACGAGGTTGCAAAGCCGTGTTCAGCGTGATGACATTCAGTAGTCTCATCTAGCCACTTGTTAGCAACTGCCTTTTTTAAGACACATAAAAGCTTCACACACATTAAAAAAAATTCACAGTGGGGTATTTTGCTGATGTATTTTATGTCATAGAACAGCTAATATCACTAAAGCATGCTAGCGAGTGTGGATGTTAAAACTGTAAACCCCAATCCATCTATGACACAAAATTGTAAAGTCTACACAAATGCCCTGGATTGTCAGAATGACATAAAAACTTAGTTTTACACCATGAGTTGAGTCATATACACAGTTTGTGGCCTGCTTGTGTGGATATTAGAGTGTCTAACATTAAGTTGTGCTGAGGTGAAATAAAGAGCACTTCCTGGTTCAGAGTTCATCTCATTGCCTTATTCTTGTAATCAAGTAATCTAAGTTTACCACAATATATCTTTATAGATCAATGAAAGTTAAAAAAAAAAATGTTATAAAATTTGTTCTCAATGTTTTCATGTTCATATGGCATAGAATTAGATGCTCAAAACTACAACAACAAAAAAAGTTACGTTAAACTGACATAAACTTCCCATCAGACAACAGTCATGTGACACATTATTTTGTGTCTGGTGCACTCAAAACTTTATGTTACTATACTGTACTAAACTAAAAGTTTTGAGTGCAAGCTGTTTCCAAAAAAAATTTAAGTTGAGTGAGCGAATTGGGGTTAACAGTGTGCGCAGGGCCCTTTGACCTTCTAGCCTAAGTGTTGTAGGCAACCACAAAATCTGAACACAAGGGGGCATCAGTAGAATAGTGGATAGTGCCGGCCCCCCACGTATAGAGGCATTGTCTGCTGCAGTGGTCGCGGGTTCGACTCCGGCCTGCGACCCTTTGCTGCGAGTCAGTCCCCATTCTCTCTGTCTCTCCATTTCACACACTGTCCTGTCAGTTAAAGGCAAAAAGCCCAGAAAAATAATCTTAAAACACAACAACAACTTAACTGTACGTTTGTGTCCAAATCACCAAAACACAAGTGACAACAGGCTGTGTAATGATCAGTCTAAAAGGGTTCATCTCATAGACCAGGGTTAGGGTAAGGCAGTGGTAGTTCAACTGTAACACAGACTGTTTATTCATTATGGCCATCTAGACCTTATACCCACAGCCTACCACACTGCAACCAACATCATTAACCAGTGCTTGTGTGCTTTTCAGCATAACTGGACAGGCATCGTTCACCATAGACATACAAGTGTTGCATTTTATTGAAAAGAATTTGTTATTGTAGCAACAACTTGAAAGGTGACCGGTAACAGCAACCAGCCAGTGTCATCAGCAGATACAGTGCTTTGACAGATTTACTGTATTCTACAGGTGTATCATGTATCATGGCAGATATGCAAACAAGTTGCAGTACATAAACATCGTACAGGCTGCAGCTATATTTTTTCCCCTAAATTTTCTTAATTTCACTCTATGTATTTTTCTTTTTTCCTTTTGTAGTTATTATTTTTATGTTATTTTTTCTCCAGTTAAAATTACTCTCTGAAAGTTACTGTTGCTGATCAATATCCTGCCAGCAAATATCTTTGTCTCGACTGACCAAATCTAAGGAATCTTCCAACAGTTTCAGTTCTATGTGTATCTTTAAAAAGTATCAATTAGTTTATCATTATCAGATTTTTCTTTTACTGTAAAATATTTATATTGTTATCAGTGTGGAGATTCCAGTAGTGCCTGCGGGCTGTAACAGTCATCAGATATGTATGGGCAAATTGTTTGCGTAGCAAGTAGCTATACACACTCCCTTTGTGTAGCACGACCTTTTGAATTCTAGATAAGTTCCACTGAGCAGGATTGATTGGACTCATTCTTCGCTCTGTAAAAATACCAGTAAAACAGCTGTGGAATAAAAAAGCTGAAACCCACATCATGAAGTACTGCTGTTGCAGTAATGTATGGCCATTCACAAGCCTGAAACACCTGCAGCTTGCTGATGATGAACTCCGATTTGAATTGGACCAGAAAGATTTGCAAAATTATTTCCTTTTTTGGCTGAACCCTCCCTTGTATCTTTTCCCATCAGCTGTGTGCTCAGCTTGATAACAGGATGGCTGAGTCTGGAGGCAGTATGAGTAGGTGCACTTTGGGCTCAGCAGTATCATTATTATTCTTGACAGTGTGTTTTTTGTGTGTGCGCACGCTTGGATCTGTCACCCTCTCTGGATTTTTAAAGATATTTTTTGGGGGCATTTTTAGCCTTTAGTTGACAGGACAGACAAGTGTGAAGTGGGGAGAAAGAGAGGGAGCGACATGCAGCAAAGGGCCACAGGCTGGAGTCGAACCTGGGCCGCTGCGGCAACAGCCTTGTACATGGGGCACCTGCTCTACCACTAAGCCACCGACGCCCCACCCTCTCTGGATTTGACATTCCTTCCTTATACGACAGAGATACACACACCCCATTTTTCCCAGGGGGCATAAACACACAAAAACCTTGATTGTGACAAAGAGACTGCTTCTAGTCAACATAACAACATACTGACAAGTTTGCTATTCTTAGAGCCTTACCAGTAGTGAGTCAAGAAATGCTGTCCAGCGAGTGGTGCTACAACAATGGTCACAAAATTTGAAAGAATGCGATTCAAAAGAATGCTCTGTATATTACATACATGTAAATCTGCCTCATAGATAATAAGATGTTTTGTGCTCAGAGAACACCACCAGAAAAGAGCTGATGGATAATCGATATAAAGACTTTTCTAACAATGTTTTTTATGTCTTTTAATCGTTAAGTCAATATTTCTCTTGAGATTTAAAATTCCCCAGTTTAAAACTCCCCAACAGTGGAATCAGGAATCAAAAATGAGCAAGAATTGTAAGAGCTGCAAACAAAAAATCTTTTTCTTAAAAATTAGTTATACAGAAGCTACACAGCCCTCCTAACGAGACAGATATCTACTTCAAAGGTAACAGTTTGGTTCTGTGATTGTCAGAAAGCTTACAAGCAGGGTTATCCACATATTTTAATACTTTTGGTCCAAAATAACCAAATTAGGGGATTTCTTTTTGTCCGTAAACTGTAATTTCTGCTGATGCTGTGCACTGAGGGGCAAATTCACACAGTGATTGCGCAGCTTTTGAGCCACTAAATCTACACAAATAGGACAAATAAAAGAATAATCTCAAAGGGTGACATTCATCCCCTGACTGTGCTGCCAAGCAAATAGCATGTTAGTGCTCCTGTGCCATTTGCACATATTTAAATTAGGTAATATGAATTCATTTGGTGCAAAATTGTCCCCTTTCTATACAAATCATTGCAAAAACAGTCCAGTTTTCCAAGATCAACACTTATAGCCATGCGCAGTTATAGTGAAATTATTAGTGTCTTCAGAGAGATGGTGGTAACTGAAGCTCATTTATAAAGGGTGCACACCCAGACTTTCCAGTGGTCATGGCAGCATGCAAGGCGTGCTTCTGCACCTCATTGGTCACAATCTCAGAACCCATTGCCTGTCAGTCTGCTGGGCGATAAAGCCTCTTATAGTATAACAAAAATAAAATCTACCACAAATTACACATCTGCATAGCTCTCAAAGACAAAAAGATGTACCCTTTGATCTGTATATACAAAACAACAGACAATTTCCTTCTCTTTTAGCAAAATTCTAAATGATTGTTGTTGTTTTTTCCACCTGGTACTTAATTCACAGCCATTTCTCTTCTAATCATCACGCTGTAACCTGTGACAGGCTGATATGCTATGATAACTATCACACATTCACATATATGTGTTTTTTTGTCGAGCTGTGAGCGGCACTTAGGTTTATCTTACCAGAGGTTTATGACAAAATGAATCTGACTCCCTTGTGCGCAGGGCAAGAGAGGAAAGGGAAAGATGCTGTGCTGTTGCCGGGGGAGGCGCTGAACGAGTTCCCTCTGAGCGGTAACTTGCTAAAAGAGCCTGAGAAGTCCAGGGCTGTTCATTAAACATTTAGAATGTCTGGGCCTAACAACGCCACAGTTTACTCCACACTACTGAAGCTGCTCCTTTTTTTGGAACCACCACAGAGTTGGTAATAATTTCGCTTTAAGCCATGCTTGCAGCTGCCATGGGTAACAGTATGACACCCCCAATCTGGTGTAGCAAGTGGATATCCAGGCAAAGACTTCCTCATCCATGCGCTGGTCCTTTTGACTAAATACTATAAAAATCTATAAGCATATGAATGCAGATAGATTTTAAAAAAGTTAATATAAAGCTAAATTGTCGTCAGACATTAGTCAGTGGGTTCTGAGACTGCATTTTGGCCAATGCGTTCCGTATGTGATTGATGGAAGTTGGGCTGGAAACGGAAACCAGAAAACCTCCGATATCAAAATCTCGTACCGTTGCTTAGAGTTTATGTAATTCAGGGCCTGTAGCTTGCTGTCTGAAAATTTCTTTATGCGTTTGTTCTGCCTACTGTGTTTGTTCTGAAGATTATCCAGCAGGACAGTTATTGAGCCTCCACAACAATGGTCTTGGCACAAAGGCAACATTTATAGTTTGCCAAATGGATAATTGCAGTCAAATGCAAAAAGGGCAAATTGTACACAGCTGTAAAACTTTATAGGGGCGTTTGCACTGAAATAATGTTCACGCAATATCTTTAGCAAAGTAAATGTAGAGATGGAGCAGATTGTGGTCGCAAGTGATGCGCAATTCATGGTGCTATCAGGGGCTGCAATTCATTCTTGTGAATTTCCTGTCAGTTTGTATGTTTCTGGATTGTATGTCGGTCTGTCAGTATGTACACATGTACGTACTTCCCATCCTTGTGATCCCTCAAGAACACCATGAGGGAATTTCTTCAAATGTGACACAAATATTCACTTGGACTTTAGTATGAACTGATTAGATTTTGGTGGTCGTAGGTTAAAGGTCAAGGTCTGTGTGACCTCACCATTCTCATTCTTTTTAAGATTATTTTTGTGGGCTTTTTGCCTTTAATGACAGGACAGTTAGTGAAAGGGGGAGACAGAGAGAGAGTGGGGACTGACATGCAGCAAAGGGCCGCAAGCCGGACTTGAACCCGCGGCCGCTACAGCGAGGCAATGCCTCTGTACATGGGGTGCCGGCACTAGCCACTACGCTACCGACGCCCCACCTTTCTCATTCTTGTGAATGTGATATCTCAAGAATACTCGAGGGAATTTCTTCAGATTTGGCTCAAACTCTCTCTTTGACTCTGTGATGAACCGATTAGATTTGGATGGTCAAAAGTCAAGGTCAGTGTGACAGTGCATCTGTCTCATTCTCAGGAATGCAATATTTCATGAACACCTTAATTGAATTTGTTCAAATTTGACACAAAAGTCCTCTTGGACTGAAGAATAAACTGATTAGAATTTTGTGGGCAAAGTCAGTGTGACCTCACAAAATATGTTTTTAGCCATAACTCAAAAATTCATATGCTAATCATGACAAACGTTGCACAAATGTCTAATAGGATAAAATAATAAGTGATGACATTTTATATCCAAAAGTTCAAAGGTTAACTTCACTGTGACATCATAGTGTTCTGGCCATTATTCAATGTCATATATCAGGAACAGAAGGGGAGACATTTGATCCGATACTGAATTGGTGACACTAATCTTGGGTGTCCACCTTGAAACTGTGCTGATTGTATAGATCTTCTGTGCTGTCGGGTGGGAATTGTGTGTGAAGTATACATGTTTTCACAGACATGGATGTAAACTGTAAGAGGAACTTGCCTGGTGCGCAGAGGCATACAAGTGAGAGGCGGTGATTTTAGTTTTCCCTTGTACTGAAAACAAATTCCATTGATTTTGGTCACTTGGCTTCTAAAGTGAAGTGAGGTTTGAGACTGTGGGCTTTTTCACTGTGCGGGCAGTACTGGATGCTGATTTAAGGTAATCTTACTATATAATGACGAAAACTTTGTCTGTGTGTGTGTGTGTGTGTGTGTGTGTGTGTGTGTGTGTGTCTGTTCCACGTTTTTCTCCTCACTGACTTGGTCAATTCATGTGAAATTTGGCACAGTGGTAGAGGGTCATAGGAGGATGTGAATGAAGCAGTATTACATCAATTGGCCAAAGGGGGGCGCTATAGCAAGTGATTGAAATTGCAAACTTTGAATGGGCATATCTCATGCCC
>NC_065525.1:4378772-4390996 GCF_006386435.1 Epinephelus moara
ACTCTAATTGGCAACTGGGTGGCGCTATAACAACAGAAAAATGCTTAAAAATGGCTAAAATGCGACAGATCGCTGTGGCTCCCCCTGTGGCCGAATGTTTTTGTTTTTCTAATTTTTGGTATGACTAAGTCATGGTATGGTATGCTGTACATAATCACGGAAACTGTCAATGTGTCATTCTGTCAGTCAGTCATTCTGTCTGTCCCATGTTTTTCTACTCACTGACGTGGTCAATCTATGTGAAATTGTACATAGGCATTGTGGATTGGCATAGGTAGAAGGTGACAAAGCTACTTTTTCCAAAAATTACACTATTAGTATATTCTTTTCCCATGTGAACTACCAGTGAGCCCCACTTTTAAGTCAATACAACATATAAACACTTAAACTATCTGCCTTTCAACGTGCTACCTCAATGACTAATGCACAGTTTTAGCCCACTAACTAGTTGACTATTTAATCTGCAACTTCCTATGACCTGTATCCCAAACACACACCATGTGAAACTGTACGTGGGCAACTGTGCACTCAATGGGTATGGACTAGTATACTTAATTTGTATTATTTCCCATCTTTCTTAGCCAATTTTCTGGGATAACAATATACATCATTAATATATTCCATGTGAGAATTTAAGTAGCATAGGCCTTTCGCATCTCTTTCATCTACTGCATGGTCAAATAGCATGTGGTGTGTTAAGCTTAGGTTTAGGTTCATCCACCCCTGCTGTGCCTGTTTTGAGACATGGGCTGTACCCTCATAAAGGTATGACATATGACTGGTGAGATAGACCTTCCTTTCAGGGATGTGTTTGACTATCAGTACATATTGTAATCAAGCAATGTAGTCTATTAACAATTTATCAACGTTGCTGCTTGCCATATTTGGGAAATGTTTCTATCTCAATAAGTGTTTTTATCTTTTCTGTCATCCAGCCCTAGTGTATAAGTACAGGTTTCAAAAATTCTGATTTATCCTCGGTGGACCATGATTATGCACAGCAATCTCCATAACAATCTGGGTAGTATTTGTTGAGCTCTGCTCTGCTCTGCTCTGACGAACATCCCCATCCTTAGGTCATCCTGCTGTTTGGGCAAAAACAGTCTAAGGGAGACATGGACCAAGTGGTGTGCTGTGTTTGGGTGTGTGTGTTCGTGTCCCAGGCAGTGTTTTTCCAGAATGGTCTGGGAGAGAGAGGCCAAAGAGCATCAAACAATAGGTGTGGTGTCACACACTCGCTTAGCACAGAGGCGTATGGAAGGCTGAGTGTGTGGCACAGAGCCACAGTCCCAGTGTTTATATGAGAACATCAATAACAGAGGAGATGGTGTGACTGGAATCTGTTGTTATCATTGGGCAGGACTGCACCACTGTTTGGATCAGGTAGGGAACACAAAATACAGCACAGTTTGACCGACATTTTCACTTTGATGGCTTTAACTGACCAACTTGGGGATGAGGGAGTTGAAGTTTGAATGGAGCTGATGGATCATTGCACTAAATGGGATGCTGATTGGTTAGCTGATGAAAGTTAAATAATAAGGCCGGAGGTAACATAGGAGACAGGACAGTGAGGTGTGACAGGGAGAAATGTGCCGACTACCACTGCCTTGTCTGAACTGGGACTCTGACAGAGACATGGAGCCCCGTCAAGGTTGGTGTTTTATAGAAAGGTTTGGACGTACTAAAGATACAAACCTCAGTTTGGAGGTTATGGTTTATATTTGATACAGCAGGGAAAACAAGAAATGCACAAGATGACATTTATTTTCTAATTGTAAACATGAAATGCTGGCTCATTGGTCATAACTCTTACTGAAAGATTAAGTCACTTAAACATTGGCATATGGTAGATGTAAATGAAGTCTGTGTGTCTGTGTGTGCTTGTGTTTGTAAAAAAAGAAAAAAAGAGCATATTTTAAAATAAAGGCTAAAGGAGGGGGGTTAATTGTCCATTAAGACAAGTGCAACATTTTTAGAATTCCCTCAATCAACCTTTTATAGTGTATTGAGCTCATTTAACAGTAACTGTTTGGTTTTCAGGGCTTACCCAGCTAAGGAAAGTGACATACCAAACAAACCTCCTATGCTGAACAGTATGGAATAGATGTAGTTTTTTTATTTATTATTGGGGATGCAAGATAACATCGGTATATCATCGGTATTGGCTAGTATCTGCTATAAAAAGAACTTTGAAACTTGGCCAACATGCTTTTTCTTATTTTCCGCAATGAATGAATATTGCATACATTTAAAAGTATTTCATGTCTCCATATGGTGGTTGGTTCATTAGGATAAGGGTATGCATGCATGATATGATTTTGATTCCACTACAGAAGAGACTTGATGATCACTAAAATGAGGTGGGGAAAAAAGTTATCAGTTATCGGCCAAATGAGTTGTTATGTATCTACATACTGGCAAAAAAAATCCAATATTGTGCATCCCCAGCTGACAGAAAACCAAGGCCAATTAGGGATCTGCACTGTAGTTGACAACATAAGCAGCCAATCAGGGACTATGTTGTAGTTGATCACGTAAAACGCAGGTTGCAGCTTGTAGAACAGGAACGGCAGATTCCAAAGCATCAAGCGCTAACTCTAACATTAGTAGAGTAAACATAGCAACAATTGAAGTTATTGCAGAAATAGAGTCAATAAAAAAATTAAACAAGAACAAAAGTGTGCACTTGCAGAGTTTCTCAGAGAAAAAGACATTTTGCTGTTCTTCCAATTGGATTAGGTAAAAGCTTAATTTATTAACTGGCTCCGCTGGTAAAGAAGAAGATGTTCTCCTGTGTTATGCTGATTGGCCGAAGATGTTTGTCTGTCAAGGCGAGTACTCCCGCCCACTGAAAGTTTTTGGGGTGGCACCGAGTCCACACTGATACAGAGAGCGAATCAGAATGTTGAGCTCATGTCATCATGATGGTTGTACCAGGCTAGGATAATACAGTATTTAATTTTAAAACCACATTAAGCTTATTGCTGATTTGATGGAGATTTACTATAGCTATGAGGGATACTACTGTAACTGGAAACAGTTGTGTCTACATTAGGAAAATTGGTCAAATAGTGGAAAAAATAACTTTTCCTCTTTTTGTGTGGATCACATCCAACATGAGTTTTAATTTTCTGATGATACCCGTTGCCCTCAGGTCACGTCACGTTCCTCCATTTCTAATTCACACAGTATACAGATTTATTACTTCCTGCTCTCCATCTGAATTGTCAGAAATGTCATGTGATTGCAAACAAGCTATAGTCTTATATAGCAAGAAAGACTGTTCTCAAATTCTAGATTTCTAAGTACATCCCTGCACTGAACAGCTCATATAAGAAGGTACTGAGAATAATTCTTCTGGAAAAGCTAACTTACACCATTAATGACAGTGTGGAGGGATTTATTAAGATATGGCAACCAGTCTTGGACACAGTGGACCCCTCTGGACTGGACTTTGTTCTACCTAATTATCATACAAACCTCAGTCAGTAGCCCAGGCTATTATTTGCTTAAATCACTGAAATCAACAGGTCTATATTTTGGACAGGCATCTACGTATATGGGACAGGCCTTTAATTCTTTTCACACAAAACTGTTGCTCAGCAAAGATTGGAAATACAATCAAATTGTTTACTTAAACCAGTATAAATATTACTTGTATAAAAATTAGGCCTCGGACAATATATCAGTTATATATTATTCATTTGATCTAGCTCCAACAGAGTTACGGCACTTAAGGATTACGGCACTCTCCATACCAACACAACACCACTCTATGCTGTTAAAACAATGCTCACAACTTGGATTAATTTTCATAAAAAAACTCTGGATTCCTTTGAGGACTCTCATAGACCAAAGCAATATGAATAACTTTCAGGGTAACAACCCGGTCTTATACATCAGAAGAAGTTCTTTAAAAAATGAACTGCTTGGCAACCAGACCAGATGTCTGATTGAGACAGGCGTTGTTGTTTTTTGTCAAAATGTGTAGCCACACTGGGCTAGTAGAAAGGACTGGGTGCAAATCCTAACAAATCCTAGTATTTCAGTGCAGTTATTTTGCTGTAGCACGTGTGTGTGTGTGTGTGTGCGTGTGTGTGTGTGTGTGTGTGTGTGGGTGGGTGGCATGAATGTTATCCGAAAGGAATTATTACTGTAGAAGTGTGTGTGTGTGTGTGTGTGTGTGTTTTACTATTAAAACTATGAAAAAAGTCTTTCTGTCCATACTCAGAACTAGAATAATATGGAATTGTCACCAGAACCTCACTAAAACATTTGTTTTAAACTTTCTCATAGAGACAGTGGACTGCTGTGACAACACAACATGATGATTAAGCAGGAAATTAAAGAGGAAGTGCCTGAATGTGATGGACCCAGTATGACCCAACTTTTCCACTTGCTCTGTTTGTCCACTCACCACCTCTGACAGGCTCAGCTTCTCTCTCTCCTTTATCTCTTACTCCCCTTCAGCCCCTCTGTGCTCTGTGTGAGTACTTAAACTAGGTTAAGTCAACAAAGTCCCACAGCGCCTACACACACACACACACACACACACACACACACGCATTCTTGATGGTTTTCAAGGTCAGAAGTAAGTAATTTACAGCATATAGCTCCTGTTAGTATTTTAAACACTTTGGGTTTAGAGTAAAATTAATTGCTCCATGTTATTCATAGTGCATGTTAAATAGTCATATCTTTACCTAAAAGGATAATGTGAGTCAAGAGAGTCATCAGTTAACAAAATATTCTTTCCATCCCTTGTGATTTAGTCAAAGTCCAGCAGGATTGACCTTTTCTGTTCAGTCAGATGGCTGCAGCCCTGAGGACTATCTCCCTTTGTTAAATTTCCTGTCAGGAGAGGCAGTTGCTTCTGACTTCCTGTAGGATTGTGACATTTCCTGTGCTGTGGGAGGGGGGTTTTGGCAGTCGTCTTGCAAAGGCCTTTCAGCTGTTTGAAGAAACAGGATGCAGGACACTGGATAGGCCACAGTAGGAAAACACTGCTTTAGCTGACAGAAATTAACCACTGACTTAATGCACAATAACAAAACATCACTTCAGGCCACAAGCTTCAAATGTTGGTTAAAGGCCACAGCAACAAAATGGATTCGCCTGCTTTAGGCCACATAATGTATCCACTCATTAGTCATTGTAGTTTTGAATGGTAGCATTATAACATATTTAACGGGATGGAAAAACACTCCTGAATGTGGGATCTAAGTGACAACAGAGACTCTTCCAGTCTGTCATACCAATAAAACTTGTTGTATCTGCTATGCAGTCATGGGGAAAAAAACAAGCACAAAAACTGTTCCACTAAAGCTGTCACAGATTTTCGGCTGGACCTCTGAAGGGGTGACACAGACAGTGGACTTCTCAATTGGTTGATCTAAGGAGCCTGACTCAACTGCCATCTCTCAGTTGGATTGTCGCAGTTGTGGGAAAATGTGGTTATGAAATGAAGGATCATGCCACTCAGGCTATATGGGGTGCTGAATGTCTGATTTTACATAAAATTGCTTTGTTTCTCCCAAAAACTCATAACATTTAACCTATTTTGGTATAAATGTATTAATTAGAGCACTCACATAAGAATGTGGTGCGTGTAGAATGCTAAATAGCTAAATGCCTCTGCACCAGCATATGTGAGGCCGGAGGCATTATGTTTTTGGGTAGTCTGTCTGTCCGTCCCATTCTCGTGAACCCAATATCTAAAGAACGCCTTGAGGGGATTTTTTCAAATTTAGCGCAGACAGCCAGTAGGGGTGGGCAATATGGTCCTAAAATAATATCACAGTATTTGAGGGTATTTTTGCAATAGCCATATTCTTGACAATATGACGTATTAATAAAAAAAAAAGAATTAAAGAAAATAGAATTGCATCAAAAAAGTGATGTAGTTTTACATGTCAACCTAACATTTTGCCTTAAAACATTCAGTAAAAACTAAACAAAATTGATCTCTCATTTCTTTAGTTTGTAAACAACAACAGGAACTCAGAGTGAGATTCAGATTCTGTATACAATATTAATTGTACAACAGAATAAAATTACCACAAATTACACATTTAAACAGTTACCAAATACAAAAAATGTACCCTGGGATCTATATATATAAACCGACAGGTGATTTCCTCCTCTTTTAGCGAAATCCTAAATAATTGAGTTTTTTTTTGTTTTTGTTTTTTTCCGAACTAGATCTTTATGCCTTGCCATTTCTCCTCCTATCATCATGCTATAACCCGTGACAGGCTGTCATGCTACCATAAATATTGCACGTTCACATGTATGTAGTTTTTTTGTCGAGCTTCACGTATGGTTTCATTACCAAAGGTTTAATCACTTGGGGACACTGACTCCCGTGTGCACGCGGCGAGAAAGGAGAAGGAGAGACGCTGTGCTGCTGCTGGTGGAGTCACTGAGTGAGTTCCTCAGCGGGGAGGGTAACTTGCTGTAACTCGCAAAAAGAGTTTGAGAGGTCTGCGGCTGTTTATAAAACATTCGAGGATGCCCAGGCCTAACGACGCCACAGTTAATCCCATACTACTAAATTTCGCTTTCAGCCATGCTTGTTGTTGCCATTATCATGAACAATATGATATGGCATACCCCAACGGCCAGTTGTACTTGGGGATGAACTGTAAAATTTTGGTAGTCAGAGGTCAAGGTCACTGTAACCCTGCATCCATCTCATTATCATGAACATGATATCTCAAGAAGGCCTTGCAGGAATTGCTTCAAATTTGGCACCAGGGTTGCTGCTGTATACTGGATTCAAGGTGTACCGTGATATAAAAGTTGACAGTTGTCATACTGTCTAAATTTGCTCATTTACGATATTGAAAAAAAATGCAACTAGACAGACAATCACCCCTTAATTTTAGTTATGTTCAAAGGTAAGACTTTTTACACACACTTATAGTATGTAAGTATATAAAATTCAAAAAATTCAAAAAGTTAAATTAAATTAAGTTCAATTAAAATTTCCATTAACAAAGCGGTTTCAAGTTTTAATAACAGTATAGTAATAAAACATTTGTTCAACCAAAAATAACCCTTCCATTACCATTCCTTTAAGGGTCATTCTGATTTATAAAAATCTAAATTCTGTGATACCATGTTACAGCGAAACCACGATATTTTCGGAGGCAGTTATCGTACCATGAAAATCTCATACTGTTGCAACCAAATCTAAAGAATTCATAAGCTAATTATGACAGAATTTCACAGATAGGATAATGATAGGATAAAAGTGATGACATTTTATATCCAAAAGGTCAAAGGTCATCTTCACTGTGACATCATAATGCTCTGCAAAAGCACTTTTCTGGCCATTATTCAATGTCATATCTCAGGAACAGAAGGGGAAATATTTGGTCAGATACTGAATTGGTGACACTAATCTTGGGTGTCCACCTTAAAACTTTGCTGATTGTTTAGATCTTCTGTGCTGTCGGTGGAAAGATGTGTGTGAAGCACCCAGGCTTTAAATATGTCGCAATGTAGAATATGTATGTAACATGACATGGATGTAAACTGTAACTGCAAGTTGACTGATTCGCGGAGGCTGTTGGTATTCTAGTTTGTACTGATATATGGCTCTGTCAAAATCAGCAGGCCAAGGTTCATAGAAAAAGCAGTTTGCTGTTTGGATATCTCTTTTAGAGAAAGTCAAAAAATTTGGATCTCTTCTGCCACCTTGGCCAGTGTTGCACATACACACACTGTCCTGAAATGCAACAACCTGGAAGGACTGCATCCTGTTATAAAATAAGTTCTTGTGCCAAGAAGCCAAATTGTTTCATTGGGTGTTTCAACTCATTTGTCTGGTGTGGAAACAATGGAAACTACTGTTGCAAATGAAAATATTTATCAATTAGCAAAAAAGAACAACAAAACAAACAAACAAACAAAAAAACATGATTGGACAATCCATTGATGATAGGCGACACTTGACAGATCATATCTGACTATGTGAGTTTTTCATCAGGAATACCCCTAGAACTCTTGTATTCTATGTTCTGCACTAAGTCGTACACCCAATTAGGCATACAGCTTGTGGGACACAGACAAACAGAAGATTATCAAGATGCAGAGGCTTTCAGAAAGTTTACAGAATTGTTGTCTGCAAGACACACAGGGACTATACCTACAATCCTTAAATGAAACATTAAGACCCACCCAACAGACAGACAATGATGAATAAGCAATTAATTGAAAGTTAAGGAAAAGAGATGAGCTTTGAGTTTGGATCTGACAAGCAGTCAGATGACCTAACAGGCTGTAAACAAACCAGAGGCCTGTACTCGGAACAAGGATTTGGGTTTAGCTGATAGCTGGTATATTGAATAGGTGGCAGCATAATGACATGGGTAGGATCATTTTTATGGTGTTTACTGTGCCATCATACCATTATTAAAGATTACTCACCTGACACTTAATGATATTCAGCAGTGTTTCCAGCAGGAAATGAGTCAGGGAGTAAGATGCTGACTATCAGAACACAAGACAGTTAGTGGTTTCTGTCAGTCATTTCTGCTGTAATATATTCAGTTTTTTTTTCTCCTACTAGCAGCAAAATGTCTGTCCTGGTCCAGTTTGGTTTGCTGTTCGTTTCCATTTCAGTCAGTTTTCTATTTGCATTATCATTGTGCTCCATAGGCATCATTTAGGTATGGCGAGGTATGGCAGCTGCCATACCTTGGAATCGGGAGAAAAAAAAAAGAGAGAGGTTCTGTAGTCATCTTACTTGTGTCATGGATGTATTAAAAGATGTGTCTGTGAAACAGTGCACTGTTTAAGTGATCAGATGTGATATGTTAGATAGTCCGAGGCGCACTGGCTGGTTGTTTTCATTGTATTGCACTTAAATAGGTCAATAATATGCTCATCAGTGAATACGAGTGTTATTGAATCAAATTGTTCGCCACTTCGCTCCTCCGCGAGTTATGAGTTATGTGAGTTATCTGTGTGCTGTAAAAGCATTTTGCAGTATTGTACCAAATTGGCCTTTGTTTTACTGTGTTTCATACACCGGACCCCTTGGTTATCTTCTAGAAATGAGCTTGTAATTAATTTATTTTCTTTATTTTCTGTGAAGTTAAACACATGACTAATGATAATTAAACATCCGCTCCTTGTCCGTGGTGCTGAAATATGCGCCGAAATAGGTCCGATGTTTTCACTGCTCTCACCAAGTCGTGCATTACATGCAGACATGAGGTATTATGAATGTGAGAAACAGCTTCATGTCCTTTGAAACAGTTTTCAATAGCATAGTATGTACTTCTGACAGGTCAAAGACCAAAGTGAAGATTTATATAAGTTCATATTTTTGAAACTCCATCATCAGTAGCTCTGTGACGTCATGTCATATTGCCATACCTTTAGCTTCTTCTGAAACGACGCCCCTGTTGTGCTCTATTGTTGACAGTAGGAATGCACAGTAATATCAGCATGTCTTTGCTAGCGGCTGATATTTGGCTTTAAAATGAACTGTCAAAATCTGCCAAGAAAACACATGTTGGCAGATTTTGACAGTAAATGTTAATGAATGTAATATTCATTCTTTGTGCAAATTTGCACAAAAAATGAATATTACATTCATTAAAAAACATTCTGTTTCATGTCTCCATCTGCAGGTGGGCCATCAGGATAAGAGCATGCATGCATAATATGATGTTAATTCCACTACAGAAGAGACTTGATGATCACTCATTAGGCAGGGAAAAAAAAGTAGATATATCAATATTGGTATCAGTTATCAGTCAAATGAGTTGTTATGTATCAGCATATTGGATATCCACAAAAGACAG
Organism: Epinephelus moara; assembly: GCF_006386435.1. Taxonomy (NCBI): domain Eukaryota; kingdom Metazoa; phylum Chordata; class Actinopteri; order Perciformes; family Serranidae; genus Epinephelus; species Epinephelus moara. The sequence continues at coordinate 4,388,594 of NC_065525.1, forward strand.
AAAAAGCTGGCTGATCAGTCTGTCATACAGTGGTGTCAGCAGTCTGTTGATGGTTCTTCTCTTCTGCTCTGTACAGGGAGTCCATCCCGAACTCTCTCCACCATGTCACTATCTGTTCGCCCAGCCAGACGCCTCACATCCAGATCCATCACTAGGAGCCAGAGCTTTACTGGAGTCAACACCTACGACAAACCCTACAGGTACACACACTTTACACACTTGAGATGACACCCTGTGTGTGTGTGTGTGTGTGTGTGTGCGTGCGTGTGTCTACAGGGTAGAAATGGACTCGTGGAATTTATTGGTCTGATGTGGATTATTATTATTAACTATAACTATAACATCTTAAAATAATGACAATGTTTCTGAAAGTGTTTCTCTTTCATTTCCTCACTGATTCAGTCCATATCAAAGCACATTAATTAGCAGACGTTTACTGTCAGAATCTAAATCCTGGTTGGATATCAGTTTGTTACTCAGGACTATCTAAAATTACTGCTTTTATGCGCTGTCAGTCAATTCTTTAAACAGTGATTGTTGCCCTCACATTAAAATATCACAGCATCAAATCACTCCTGACCTCTATATGCAGATATCTGCGTATGTATGCTTTATTGTCGTCAGATCATAGCCGATAGGTTCAGCAATTGAGTTACCCCAACTCAGAATGTCCTTATTTTTGTGAGATGTTTTTTTTTTTTGTTGTCATGGTAAATTATTGTATCTGAGATTAATTTTTGATGGCTTTTTTCATTCACCGCACACAACCTTAACTCAGTTTGAACATACTCAGAGTAGATTGAACTGACTCTGATCAGCTGTTCTGAAACCTAAAGCCCGGGGTTCCCATACCATGTACACATGTTAAAAGTTTAAACACTTTCAATAAGACTTCTGTAAACAAAACTGTTAAAATTGTTCTTGCTCACATCATGTGAATCCAATTTCCTGATTAGATACAAACGCAGCATTGTTTTTAAAAAAAAAAATGTATTCTGTGTTGGCTGAAAAACTTAAAGTGGGATTAAAACAGGTTCCTAAAAGTTTGAACTCTTCTACTGTCTCAACAGTATTGGGGATTTGGTCATAGAAGTATTAGATTTCACCAAGGGCAAGCAAGGGAGCTACTTTTGTGCACTGTTGTTACACCACAGTGCCTTTTTTGTTAACGAAAGTAAGACTTAGGAGTTGGTTATGGTGAGTCACCACAATAACCGGCTTATCTTGTGAAATACATCAAGATTTTTTTTAATTTGGTATGTAGTGATGGTGATGAACAGGTGAGGATGTCTGAGGATGATGTTGACCTGATGTTGCAGGAGCCTCTCAGTGTTCAGCACTCCAGGTCTCAACAGGAAGCCCAGCAGAGCCAGCAGGATGTTCACAATGTCTACCAAGTCCAACCCTCCACCTAAGGTTCCTCAACCAGAGCGACTGGATCAGGTCTACGAGGCGCTGAAGAAAGGCCTTCAGTGAGTGCACTAATACATACTAATAGCAGCTGCAAACTTTTATTTTGAGGGATCATGTCCTTGACGCTGTACTAGTGACTCCTACTCACTGACTGATACTTTTGAACTCTTTAAGTCCTGTGCACTGTACTCCTACATGCAGTATGGTTCAGGAGAAAGGACCTTTCATGGTTTGATGATAAATCTGCCTGACTTGACTTAGTGAGAGCAGTAGCCCTGTAGCCACCTCAAGGGAATTTCTTCACATTTGGCACAAATGTTCACTTTGACTTAAGGTCAAAGGTTAAGATCACTGTAACCTTTCATCTGTCTCATTCTCATGAACATGATATCTCAAGAACACCTTAAGGGAATTTCTATAAATTTGACACAGACGTTCACTTGGATTGAAGAAAAAAATGATTAGAATTTTGTGGTCAAAGGTCAAGGTCAGTGTGACCCCACACAAACTTTTTTTGGCCATAACTCAAGAATTCATATGCTAATGACAAAACTTCACACAAATGTCTAATAGGATTGAATAATGAAGAGATTAAATTTTATATCCAAAAGGTCAAAAGTCAACTTCACTGTGACATCATAATGTTCTGAATAAAATACTTTTCTGGATATTATTTAATGACATATCTTAGTGACAGAAGGGGAGACATTTGGTCAGACACTTACTTGGTGACACTAAGGGCTCTAGTTTCCCGGCGCAGCGCAGGGTGGCGAACCCTGCGCAGAGCTAGCTTGGCGCAGTGACAGTTTAGTGCCAAAAGGCTTCGCCGAAGGTGCGCTAAAAGCTCGCCAGCTGAAACCAGGTCTACTGTCAGCGCAGGGGGAGCGCAGCCGGTGTAAGCCGAAGTTTGGCTGACCGGCGGACAGTGCGCACACGTCACCAAAACCTCACAGGCAGGTTTCCAGAATATCAGGCACATTAACAATGCAA
>NC_065525.1:4391241-4396628 GCF_006386435.1 Epinephelus moara
ATTACGCCTTCGCGCGACGCATTTAAGGGCGAGGAGAGGGGCTCATTTGATTGGTGTGATGTGTGTAAAACCCACTCCACGCCTTCTCTCCTCCCTCTTTCCGACTTGCGCAGGTAGGAGGGACGGAGGTGGGAAAGAGGAGTAGCTGCGCCAGGTGCACGGTGTGCCAAACTCGCAAAATCCGCCTGGCCACACCCAGGTGCGCTGTGGCCCCGCCTCGCCCGGTCTGCGAAACTAGAGCCCTAAGTGTCAACCTTGAAACTGTGCTGATTGTATAGATCTTCTGTGCTGTTGGGGGAAAATGTGTGTGAAGCATCCAGACATGGATGTAAACTGTAAGAGGAACTTGACTGGCACACGGAGGCATACCACCACAGGTTGGTAATTCTAGTTCAGGCTTTCTGCCCACCATCTCAAACCAAACTGTCTTTCTCTCCATAACCAATAGGCTTTCACTTTACACATACAGGAATATTTGGACGATTTGAGAAATAGTCTTATTAGCCTTCTTGCAGAGGCTTAGATGAGAGGTCTGGGACCACTCTTTGTCAGATATGAAGCTACAGCCAGCAGGCTGTCATTTTAGCTTACCAGAAAGAGTGGAAACAGTCAGGTCCTGTCCAAAGGTACAAAAATCCACTTACAGTACTAACACCTCTAAAGCTCACTGATTAACACGGTATGTCCTGTTTGTTTAATTTATTTTCTAAATGTCAGCCTATTGCTCTTTGAGATCAGCTGAAGGGTGGAAACACCCAGAACACTCAGCTCTAATTAATTTTCCTTAAGACAAGATAAATGCTGGAGAGCAGCACAGTGGGAGAGCTGGCAGTGAGAGATGCTCAGTTACTGCAGAGGACAAAGTTTGTCAAAACTTCAGCACATAGAAGCAAAAATATCTGCATGGTTACACACTACAGAGGGTATGTTTAGCCACTTACCCTTTAATCACTCCTGTGTGTGTGTGTGTGTGTGTGTGTCTGTGTTCTCTCAGGTCTTACCTGCAGGTTCATCAGATGGACTTGGACAGCCTCAGCAGACAGATGAAAGAAACAAAGAGGAACTCCAGACTGGTACGTTCTGTGGTTGTACGGTTTGGCTCGGCCTAGTTCTTTTCATCTGTTCAAGTCTAACCCTGTTACTATCTTCTTATGTCTAATGTGGATACAAGTAGTTCTATTTCTTGACTTTCTTGGATTTTCTTTGGGCTCAGTGTGTCCTTGAACGCACCTGCACACAGAGGTTTCAAAAAGGTCCCTTTTTTTTTAAGTTGAAAAATATCAAAATGTACAAGCTCAGGAATTGGCTGGTCAGTAGTGTTTCCTCTTTTGTCACACTGTTTCAGTCTGTGGTATTAAGCATTGTTGACACCTTGAAGTTAAATTTTGGTTTGAAAAATTATAATGTTCTGACAAAGCAATGTATCTGTTAGCATAAAAAGTAAACCACTTCATTAAAAATGAGTGATACTGATGATTAATGTTTTCTGCCTCTTCAGGGTTTCCTGTATGAACTGGACAAGGTGAGCTACTGTGAATACTTTCATACTTACTTAATCCAAATTGTTTCCATGTTTACCTGTTGTTTTGATAATTTAGTATAATGTGCATTTTCACAGCACACACACACTCACATTCTATCAGCACAGCAGTCATGTCATAGTTACCACTCTGCTGCTCTCACTTTGTCTTCTCTATACTAATTAGTTTCAGTCACTTTAACAGCCTTAAAAAACCCACAGAAGTAAATCCAAACACTTCCTGTACAGATGTTGCACATAAAAAACCTTCCAGCTGCTCGAAGGGCATAATTCCCACCTCTCCTGCTAGGCTTTTAATTTGAAACATATGTAGGAAGTGTTGACTGTATCTTAACAGCGATCATAAAACAGGAACTAGAATGCAGGATTTTTGCGTTGTGTTGTGTGTGCTGTGGCGATTTGTGAGATGACTCCCTACATCACAGGTGACAGGGGCCACCTCAGTGTATATCGTAGCACAAACCGTTATTTGTAGCAAACCTTTAGACAGACCTGGACTGACATATTGTGAAAGTAGTCCAGTTTGACTAAAAGGAATAAATGGGACTCTTTGCTTTTCTCTGACAGCAAGTGAAGGTGACTGAGAGGTACATAAGACGACTGGAGTTTCACCTCAGCAAGGTAAGAACAAACGATGCCTTTCAACATCACTAAACGTTATAGAAAAAAAAACCTGTCCAAAGCATTTTGGAAATGTCACAGGAATATGTTTGTGATTTACCTCTGTTGGACTGATTGCTCACATTTAGATTTAGACGTAGATTTTGTCCTCACATTGCCTTTTAATGTCTCCTGACATGTCATTTTGTTGTGAGATTACTCTTTGTATATCTGTCATTGGTTACTTTGTGCGCAGACAGTGGTTAATGCAGAAAAATGTTATTGACACCACATCATTCTTGGAGTAAAGAGCATTCTGCTGTAGATGCTGCTTGTTTCTGTCAAGACTTGCTGACTATAGTACAACTTAGTGGTCATATTTAGATATAGCCAGTGTTGCTGAGGATCTTTTTGTTATACAGATAAAACCAAGTACTACTTAACAGTACTAGTTTGGCTCATCAGATACACATGGCCTCTGGACATGGTTACAGCACAAGAGGTGTAGCCTCTGGTCACATAACACTCTGGCACCAAGACGAATTTTTGTAAATCTGCCATTATATACAGGTCAATAGCACTGTGGAATTCTCTGCGTATTGATATTATATCTACTGTCAATGTCAAAATCATCTTTCAAAAGCTTCTAAAGAAATATCTTGCCAGATAACAAGATAAGCATCTAGCGCTGTTTTAATGTACTTTTGTTCTTAATTTTATATCCTTTTTATAAATGTATCTTTCTGCTGCTATGTTGAATTATGGTTTAGTCCAGAGCTCAGCAACCTTCACTATCAAAAGAGCTATTTTTGGCCAAATAATCCGCCTGTAGCCGCAAAACATATTTGAGCCTTATAATGAAGGCAACAGTAAGTCCAAATTCACCCATTAACATTACTTATAGGTAGGGCTGGGCAATATGACCAAAATCTCATATCACGATATAGTTCATTTCATATCCCGATAATGATACATATCCAGATATAGCCATTATTAATTTCTATATAATTTTTTGCTGAAGCCACAGGGAGCCACTGGAGAGGGGTGAAAGAGCTTCATGTGGGTCCGGAGCCACAGGTTGCCTATTCATTTCAATTCAATTCAATTCAATTCAATTCAATTTTATTTATAAAGCCCAATATCACAAATAACAATTTGCCTCAGAGGGCTTTACAGCATATGACATCCCTCTGTCCTTTGGACCCTCACAGCGGATAAGGAAAAACTCCCCCCCAAAAAAACCCTTTAACGGGGGGAAAACAATGGTAGAAACCTCAGGAAGAGCAACTGAGGAGGGATCCCTCTTCCAGGATGGACAGATGTGCAATAGATGTCGTACAGAACAGATCAGCATGATAAATTAACAGTAATCTGTGTACAAAATGATACATAAAGAGAGACCGAGAGAAATGCTGGACAGACAGTAGTGACAGTAGCTTACAACAACATTAATTTAAGTAATAATATTATTATAATAATTATGGCTATTGTGGTACAATATGTTTTAGGTATATATTAATATATGATATTATATGTAAGTGACACTAATCATATGTGTATAATAATAGTAGAAGTATGACTAATGATAACATCAGCAGTAGGAGGCATCAGGCAGGACCACGGCAGCAGCACAACCACACACGTCACACCATACAGGCACCACTGCAATATGAGTTAACCTGCGAGACAGCGGAGCACAAAGGCTCCGGAGAAGAAGCTAAGTTAGCGAGATGCAGTAACAGGACAAGAGTGTTAGCAAAGGAGAGAGAGAGAGGGAGAGAAGGTGCTCGTGTATTATGGGAGGTGTATTGTAAAAGGTCCCCTGGCAGACTAGGCCTATGCCAGCCTAACTAGGGGCTGGTCCAAGGCAAGCCTGAGCCAGCCCTAACTATAAGCTTTATCAAAAAGGAAAGTCTTAAGTCTAGTCATTGAATGTGGAGACGGTGTCTGCCTCCCGGACTGCAACACAAAGATGATTCCACAGGAGAGGAGCCTGATAGCTGAAGGCTCTGGCTCCTGATCTACTTTTGGAGACTCTAGGGACCATGAGTAACCCTGCATTCTCAGAGTGCAGTGTTCTGGTGGGATAATATGGCACTATGAGCTCTGTAAGATATGATGGAGCCTGATCATTTAGAGCTTTATAAGTTAGAAGTAGGATTTTAAATTCAATTCTAGATTTTACAGGGAGCCAGTGCAGAGAAGCTAAAACAGGGGAAATGTAAGCTCGTTTCTTAGTTCCTGTTAGTACACGTGCCGCTGCATTCTGTATTAGCTGGAGAGTTTTTAAGGACTTACTAGAGCTACCTGATAATAGAGAGTTACAGTAATCCAGCCTAGAGGTAACAAAAGCGTGGACCAATTTTTCTGCATCTTTTCGGGTCAGGATAGGCCTAATTTTCGCAATATTACGCAGATGAAAAAATGCAGTTTGTGGGGTTTGTTTTAAATGAGAATTAAAAGACAAATGTTAGTCAAATATTACTCCGAGGTTTCTTACAGTAGTGCTAGAGGCCAAAGCAATGCCATCCAGAGAAACTGTATCATCAGACAAAGAATTTCTGAGGTGATGGGGGCCCAAGAACAATAACTTAATAACAATTACAGTTTTGTCTGAATTTAACATAAGAAAATTGGAGCTCATCCAGGTTTTTATGTCTTAAAGGCATTTTTGAAGTTTAGTTAATTGATCCGTTTCTTCTGGCTTTATTGATAAATACAATTATGTATCATCCGCATAACAATGGAAATTTACAGAGTGATTTCTAATGATGTTACCTAAGGGAAGTATATATAAAGTGAACAGAATTGGTCCGAGCACAGAACCTTTTGGAACTCCAAAACAAACTTTAGTACGTAGAGATGATTCATGATGAACATGAATGAACTGAAAACGATTAGGTAGATAAGATTCAAACCAGCTTAGCACAGAACCTTTTAGGCCAATTAAATGTTCCAGTCTCTGTAGCAGAATTTGATGGTAAATAGTGTCAAACGCCGCACTAAGATCTAATAAAACAAGTACAGAGACGAGTCCTTTGTCTAAAGCAATCAGAAGATCATTTGTAATTTTAACTAGTGCTGTCTCAGTGCTATGATGCACTCTAAATCCTGACTGAAATTCCTCAAATAAATTATTATCATGGAGAAAATCACACAGCTGGTCTGCGACTACTTTCTCAGGGATCTTTGACATAAAGGGAAGATTAGATATTGGTCTATAGTTGGCTAACACCTCTGGATCCAG
>NC_065525.1:4397523-4481416 GCF_006386435.1 Epinephelus moara
GTCATGGGCAGCCCACTCTGACATCTCTCCACTTAGTGCATGTATAGGTCCAGTTTGTGCATGTGTGTGTTCGGACCTGTGTGTAAGTGACAACAGAGTGAAAAATTTAATTTCCCCTCGGGATTAATAAAGTATATAAAATTCAAAAATTATCAACGTCGACATGAATGTTAAAATCACCTACAATAATAACTTTATCTGATTTAAGAACTAAACTGGATAAAAACTCTGAGAATTCAGATACAAATTCAGAATACGGGCCAGGAGCACGGTACACTATACCAAATAAAAGTGGCTGCGAGGTTTTCCAGGTCGGATGTAAAAGACTAAGAACAAGACTTTCAAATGACTTTCTAGTTTAGGTTTAGGGTTTATTAATAGACTACAGTTAAAAATGGCTGCAACTCCCCCTCCTCGGCCGCTGCCTCAAGGAATGTGGGTATTTTTATGACTGGGAGGAGTGGATTCTTTTAGACTGACATATTCATTTTGACACAGCCAGGTTTCAGTGAGGCTGAGTAAATCAATATCATTATCTGATATTAATTTGTTTACTAACACTGCTTTAGACGATAGAGACCTACCCCTGGTTTAGTCACTGATTACACTATCCTTAATTTCTTTCATTTGAATATGAGTTTGGTATTTTGATTGTTTTCATAACTTAATTCGCCTGTATTCTTAACTCATGTTTGTACTGTATTTTAATGTGTAGGACCCCAGGAGGACTAGAGGCACTGTCATGTGTTTCTAGTTGGGATCCTTGAATAAATAAGAAATCATACTGTATATGTCAGTAATAGCAGAGGTCTGACAATCACCATTTATATGCCTCCTCAACAACAACAGCCACTGTAGGAGGCCTTATGTTTTCCGGATGTCCATCTGTACATCCATCCGTCCGCCCTATTCTCATGAAAACGATATGTCAGAATGTCTTGAGGGAATTTCCTCATATTTGGTGAAAAAAACATCCACTTGGACTCAACAATGAACTGATTAGTTTTTGGTGGTCATAGTCAAAGGTCACTGTGAACTTGTCTGTCTCATTCTTGTGAACATTATATCTCAAGAACGCTTTAAAGAAATTTCTTCAAATGTGGCAAACATTCACTTTGACTCGAAGATGAACTAATCAGATTTTAGTGGCTAAAGGTCAAGATCACTTTGATCTCCCAAAACATGTTTTTGGCCATAACTCATGAACTCATACGCCAATTATGACAAAACTTCACACAAATGTCTAATAGGATAAAATGAAATACTATTGACATTTTGTATCCAAAAGGACAAGGGTCCTTCACTGTGACATCATAATGTTTTGCAAAAACACCTTTCTGGCCATTACTTAACACCATATTTCAGGAACAGAAGGGGAGACATTTGGTCAGATACTGAATTGGTGACACTAATCTTGGGTGTCCACCTTAATATTTTGCTGATTGTGTAGATGCTCTGGAGCAACCAGACTGAGGACTAGAAAACAGGAGAGCACAAATAGTACCTCCAGCAAATATGCATACCCTCACTATTAGTAACGTCATTAAAGTTACAGGAAACTTTAGAATTGCATCTCTTCCTTATGTGAAGGAATACATGTGATGCAAAGTGCAAAGTAATTCATGTTTCTAAAAATGGTGTAGATAAATGTATGACAACCTTGGCAACAACAAGGCCCCATGGTTTAGTTTGCTATAAAGAACTATTTATACCTTCAGCTATTGTATTCCACACTGGTACCAGCAAGCAAAACCATTAAGTGGCTGAGCGGTTTATTATTTATATGCTTTGTATTGCATAGTGTTGGGTGTAATGATTGAAATTTGAATGTATGCTTTGATCTGTGATTGAATTTCGTATTTATTGTGTTTTGAGTTTTGAAACAAAGTGTTTATAGAGACTGCAGATTGCTAGTAGCTGGTACAATACATCTCTTCACCTTGTGTGAAATTAATGTCTTTTGTACATTGTCCCTGACAAATAAGTGTATAAACCAAACTAATCTGTCCAGCACCAGTGTAGTACTGACATACATTTTAAACTGTCCACCTGCCATGAGGCTGTTCTTTGGACAAGCAGATGAAATGTGTACCCTTTTCCCAGATTGAGGAGCTATATGAAGCCTACTGCCTGCAGAGGAGACTCAGGGACGGAGCCAACAAGATGGTGAAGGCTTACACTGCCTCTCCAGGCAGTAAGGAAGCCAAGGAGAGTTTAGCAGAAGCCAATAAAGGATACAAAGAGTACACAGAGGTAAGATGAAGAAGATGGAGGAGGGGGGAGATAGAGTGACATTGGATTAAGATAGATGGAAGAAAAATGCTGTATGTATTGTGGGAGAATAAGGCCAATCCATGCATAAGTGGTAGGAGAGTACATTAAAGAGTAGCAGATGTAACAACACAGCTGAACTGGACAACAAGTTGCTTCTTGGGGATAATAAAGATGTCCTAATCCAACTAATAGGTGTCACTAATAAAGTACAGCTCTGTATTTCCTTCCTGTTTGGTATACATGAATAAATGAAAGTCTCTCTGATCCTTTATGTAGAACATGTGTGTGTTGGAGAGTGAGTTGGAGAACCAGCTGGGGGAGTTCCACATTAAGATGAAAGGTAAGAATGAATCTTCAATGGCTAGTTCACCTGTCCGTTTTCACTCCTCGTCCCATCCTGGAGGACAGCCTAGTCAGACAAGCATGAACTGATGAAGCGTCTTGGATAAGAGGTGAAACGTCTTCTAAGACAAAACTAAGTCCAGTTGCATTCGATTCAGTTGCCTTGAGATAAGTATGACCTGGATAAATGAGAATATCCACAGGCATTGATATCATTCTGTGCGACTTCCACTTCCCAGGAACATAATATGGAAATCATCCATAAATCCTCCTAGAAATGCATAAAAATCCTCATATTTTAAGTTTTTCTTCAGTATCAAAGTAATCCAGTCATAGCTGTGAGTGCATTTATAGATACACTGCAAACAGGAATTGTTAAGAGCTCAGGCGGGAATTTTGATGGTGCCAAGATATAAATAAACATAGCCTAAAAAAAAGCAGGGTTCGGAAAGGAATATCAGTACCTTCCTGTGATTGACTTTACAACAGATCATTTCATAAGCTTTTATGGGGTCTGTGCTATTCTGAAATTTTCATGCCTCCGCACTGGTGATAGCTGTGGTCGTCCATCCGTCCCATTCTTGTGAACATGATATTTCAAGAATACCTTGAGGGAGTTTCTTCAAATTTGGCACAAACGTTCACTTGGACTCAATGATGAACTGATGAGTTTTTGGTGGTCAGTGGTCACTGTGACCATGTCTGTTTCATTCTTCTGAACGCGAGATCTCAAAAACACCATGAGGGAATTTGGTGGTCAAAGGTCAAGGCAACATGTTTTTGGCCATAACCGAAGAATTCATATACTAATTGTGACAAACATTTTATACAAATGTCTACCAGGAAAAATTGATGATTGAAGTCATGACATTTAATATGCAAAAGGTCAAAGGTCAGCTTTACTGTGACATAATAATGTTCTGCAAAAACACTTTTCTGGCCATTATTCAGTGTCATAACTCAGGAACAGAAGGGGAGACATTTGGTCAGATATTGAATTGGTGAGTCTAATCTTGGGTGTCCACCTTGAAACTGTGCTGATTGTCTGTGCTGTCTGGGGGCAGATGTGTGAAGAATCCATGTTTTCACAGACATGGATGCAAACTGTAAGAGAAACTTGACCTGTTCGCGGAGGCATACAATCACGAGTTAGTAATTCTAGTTTTGTCATCAAATTCATTTTCAAATAGGCCTATATGTTGGTGTCAGCTTGTTTTCATGTATCAGATTAACAAAAACATTTTTTACTGAATTTTCACACAAAAGTCTAATTTCATACTGAGCTCATAAAAAAAAACAAAAAAACAAGCAGCTTTACTGACTGAAAGAACTCCATATATACAAGAACACCACTCCAGCTGGGATGTAAATTACAGCAGGACCAGCAAGTTCACAGGAAAACAAGAGGTAACTGGGTGTAATTATTACTGGGGTTAGGGTGAAAAATTAACCACACACATGCTCGGTATTAAAGTCACTGATCAGCACAGGTAATGTTAGAGCCAACCAAGAGAAATAAATCCAGTCCCAGTGGCCCCAGTGACAAGCTGATAGGCTACATCTGTTTCTATTTGTCTTTCAGGTCTGGCTGGATTTGCTAGATTGTGTGCTGGTGACCAGTATGAGGTTAGTCTGTCTGTCTTGTCTCTCTCTCTAATTAGACAACAGTCTATATATACTGATAATATTATTCAATACACTCATAACATACTAGAGGAAAGGGATTGCGAATGCACTAGGCCTATAGTAAATAGCAAAACAGACCGTAGAAAAAAGTCCTAGAAAGTATACAGACACAGCTCTACTGACATACAGGACACTGTGTGTGTGTGTGTGTGTGTGTGTGTGTGTGTGTGTGTGTGTGCGCATTCAGATCTTTATGAAGTATGGTCGGCAGCGGTGGAAGCTCCGAGGCAGAATAGAGATCAATGCCAGACAGCTGTGGGACAGTGAGGAGATGGTGTTTGTGCCGCTCATCAGTGAGTTCCTCTCTGTGAAGGTCAGTCCCTCCCAATGTCAAACTGTTTGACTTACTTTGGATTTATTTGAATTTATACTAAGTTCTGATTTGTCAGTGTAAGAGTTCTGATCCTGAACACTGCTCTTAGTAATGAAATAGCCTATGTATGCTTCATGTTTTCTCTTGTTGTGGTATTGGTGAATACACCCATATTCAGGATTTTGTACTACCGAGTCGGTTCTGTCTTTTACTTTTTTACTTCTCTGAAGCCTTAAATGAGGAACAGGTGGGGACAATAATGTTACCGCTTCTGTTGATGTACTTACACAGAGTGTAGGTCTCAACCTGAAGGTGATATGACTTGAACTGTTGAGGGCAGCAAGACTTTGGTAGTGTGATCAAACCATATTTCTGTGGTCTCCTAGGTAACAGAGCTGAAGAGCTTAGCCAATCACGTGGTTGTAGGAAGTGTTTCCTGTGAGACTAAGGACCTGTTTGCTGCACTACCCCAGACGGTTGCTGTGGATATTAATGACCTTGGGACTATTAAGCTAAGCCTCGAAGTCACCTGGAAGTAAGTTTTGCTAGCTATGCTTTACACTGAAAATTATAGTAAGCTTCATTAGAACTGCACTGTTGCACTGATATTGATTAACAAAATATATTATTTTGTCTTTTGTCTCCGTCTCCCCCTTCCTCCCTTCCTTTTATCCATCTGTCAGTCCATTTGATAAAGATGACCAGGGTTCAGTGGCAAGCACTGTCAACAAAGCTCCAACTGTCAGTAAGAGAATCTCAACAATCTTCAACCAGAGTCCACCTGACACGCCATCTTTGCGTGAACAAGCCTTCTATGTGAGTTCTCTCAGTACTCTAGTTGCCTTTCTTTTACCTTTGTTCTCTCCAGAGAAACCTTTGGCTGTTTTTGAAAAGAGTGATACTGGAATATTTAGCTTTAAGTTGCTGATTACTGGTGTTTTGTGCAATATTCACTGCCCTCATACTTGATTATTGTAAAACCAAAATTAAATGCAAGTCAAATGTGAGAGGTGCAGACAACTGAGGACCTCCTTTTTATGCCTCTTCACTGGTGATAGTCATTTTTGTTGTACGTTCATGCCATTCTCGTAAACACAATATCTCAAGATAGCCTAGAGACCATTTCTTTAGATTTGTTACAGATGTCCACTTGGATTTAACAATGAACTGATTAGATTTTGGTGGTCAAAGATCAAGGTCACTGTGACCTTATCTGTTTCACTCTTATGAATGCAATATCTCAAGAATGCCTTGAGGATTTTATTTTTTATTTTTTTTCTCAGATTTGACTCAAATGTCCAGTTGGACTCAAGGATGAATTATAAGATTCTGATGGTTAACGGTCAAGGTCACTGTGACCTTGCATCCATCTTATTTTTGTGAATGTGACATTTCCAGAACGCCTTGAGAAAATTTCTCCAAATTTGGCACAAACATACACTTGAAGTTAAGGATGAGCAGACTAGTATTTGGTGGTCAACATTCAATGTCACTGTGACCTTGCCTTCATCTCATTCTTGTGAACAAACATCCACTTGGACTCAAAATAAACTGATTAGAATTTGGTCAAATGTCAAGGTCATAAAATACATGTTTTTGGCCAAAATTCAGGAATTCATACAGTAATTATGACAAAATGTCACACAAATGTCTAATAGGATAAAATAATGAAGTGATGACATTTTATATCCAAAAGGGCAAAGGTCATAATGTTCTGCAAAAACACTCCTCTGGCCATGAATCAACAGCATATCTCAGGAACAGAAGGGGAGCATTTGGTCAGATACGGAATTGGTGACCCTACTCTTGGGTGTCCACCTTGAAACTTTGCTGATTGTATAGATCTTCACTGTTGCCAGGTTGAAGATGTGTGTGAAGCATCCAAGTTTTCACAGACATGGATGTAAACTGTTACTGCAACTTGACAAGCTTGCAGGAGCATACAACTGCAAAGCAGTAATTCTAGTTTTTACACAGACTCTATTGCATTTAGTTTGTCTGTGGCCCTTTAGGAGAGTTTTGTAGATTTTACTAAAAATTGATTCATGTGAAAATAAGAAGCAAGACCTTTCTCATCAAAGAATCTTTCAGCTTCATTACATGTCTGAAACTGGCCGTATACTTGCAAAGAACAAGACAGAGTTGAGACCTTGTGGTTTAGAACCACTGCTGTAGACCAAGTATTTGAGTTTAGCTAACATCCCCAGCTCCCTAACTGCTCCACTGTTTCTCCACTGCCCTTTGTTCCACTTGCTGCTACTCTGACATGCAGTCTCTGCCTCGGAGTCTGACCAGGCGGCAGCACTGGCCGCTGCTGGAAATCTTCAGAGACACACTTAGCCAGAGCTGTTCCTGTAGTGACAACTCACCAACACGACAGCCCACTGCAGTAAGTCATTGTGGAGTAGCACCCCCACTGGTATACTGACTAGTGACAGTAATGATGGTATAGAATATTAGAAATCTAGAACAGTAGTCTCCATTGTTATGTTTATGGCTTCACGCAGCTATGAGGTATATATGCAGGGTTTCCAAACAGCTCTCCAGCTGATTTCACTGATTGTCAGTTCCCATTTGAAAGCAAGAACTGGAAATCTGCTGCTGTAGTGTTTGGTCAAACTACAGATCTGCATACATATCACTCTCCAAAGGCCTATAGGGCAAATAGGGCCTCCTGACAGAACCTAGACAATACTTTCAGCCATACCCTGGTGGTAATTGCTGATGATGTGAAAGCACAGCTTTTCTGTGTGCAGGAAATTCTTACTGACTAAACTACTACTACTGACTCACGTGCTTTAGACAATCTGGATAAACTTGTGGTTTATTTACAACCTGTCTGATTATCTGACTGCTTCGTGTTGCCCCATTGAACTTCCTTGTAGTGATGTTGCCATGTTCTCAGATTGTAAGTTATTTTAGTGAGTACAAAGTTTTTATAAGTAATACAAATAATGGTCAAAACAGGAATTACACCTTAGTCCTTGAACATCTAATAAAGTAATTCTGAGTGCAAACGCCTTTGAAGCTGTGAATTATGTAAATTTGATGGAAAAGTACCTTTTAAAGCTAGGGCTCTCAAGCCACGTATCATCTGATCATGTCTAAAGGCCCAGACACACCAAACCGACATCAGAGAACTAGCTGTAATGAAAGCTAACTGTTGCATCACCTCACGTCACCTGTGTCTCAGCCAAGAAATTTCATGTGAACACACCACAAAGACTACAGCCTACAACTACAGTGGTAGTCTGTATTTGTCATTCAAAAAGAGAAACTGGAAAACTGTCTTGATGCTAGTTAGGCAGTTAGCACATTAACAACACAATCCAATGTTGAAAGAACAGAGCATATATAGCAGTGAACAATAACACAAACCATCAGGAAACGTTTCTGCTAAAGAGCTTGAAGGCTAAAGAAAAAATTCTCTTACTTTTTGTCACAAGTTTGTTTTGGTCTCTCTCCCTCTTGACTGTAGCTCTTTGTTTTACTTTCCTCACTTCCATTTCACTTCCATTTCAAACTCGACCTTCTTTCACACCAATGTCAGCTCAGTCAAGCACTGCAAAACGTGGATGTGATTGTGTTTCAAATGGTGTTAGACAGTCCAACAAACACTTAGTTTGAAGCACACTGAGATTTTGTATAATAATGCTATGATGAGGTATGATGACTGATGACAAGTACACACCGTGTTGATAATGTTGTAATGTTTGGTTTAGGTCACAAAAGTTCCTCCAAAACCTTCAGGATTTAATGGCAATATGTAGAAGCTTATACACTGTTTTCAACTTTAGTTAGCATTTTGATGCTACTATGTATATTTGGAAGTGTGTCCACTACGCTTTGTTTACCTCAAAGATCATTGTTGACATATCAGTTTCCAGTCGCTTGTTGTTTTGCAGTATGCTCAGTTTGCAACAAATGTGGCCGCTGAAGTAGAAAAGAAGAGAACAAAGCAGAGTTGAACACTGCTTGTTCTGTTAATTAATGACTGTTGATAATGATTTGAGTTTGCCAGATTGTTTAATCTGAATCCTCAAAAGCTGTGGCTGTGATCCAGTTGAACCCAATCAACAGCGGATTGCTGCTGACAGCGTGTGACATGTGACTGCTCAGTAAAGTGGAAGAACCCAGAGTCATACACAGTGAAAATAATCAAGAGGGGCAAAGTGTATGAACCAGCCAGCTGGATTGTTTTGTGACTCACTGAATCTGCAGTGTGGTGTCGGCCAGTGTTTGCCTGCTAGTTGTCAGTCTGTTGAACCTCATGGCCTGCAGAATGAAAGTGAGGCCTACAGTTTTCTTGTTTTTCAAGTCGTCTCCAGGGGCTTCATTACAGAAAAATATAATAAATGCTTGTCCCATCTAAACTTCAGTTTCAAAGATTTTAAAGGAAAAATGATTTCTTCCTATTACAGAAGCAATTCCTAAACTATGTCCAATAACCTAACTATAACCAGGGGGGTTAAAGGGTACAGATAACCTCAGCCCAAGGCCAAGGCGGGGCCCATGAAAAGGTCTGTGGTTGATTTTTATATTGAATCAAGTACAACAATTTGGATGAGGGGCCCACTTTGGAAATTGTTTTCTCCCTGCCCATATTTCCTAATGGCTGTCTTGACTGTGACTTTAAATTTGATTCTTCGACTGGCAATCTTAATTTCTTGCCTGTATCTACGTACAGAATGTACACAGTCTCCTTGTATCTTTGATTAGAATGGACAGATAGGCTGCTCAAGATGGACGATCCATAATATCAAAGGCTAGCTCGGGTGACCTCTGTGAGGTTGTGTGAAATGCAAGGCTGTGACGTTATAGACAGCCTCAGTCTGGAAGTCACCCTTAGCAAGAAAAATGCATTTATGATCTATATGACCAGTGGCTGAGCACAGAGCCACCTTGTAGGCCTCTCCAGACCCAGACTGAGCACGTCGATAAAATTCAGAATGAATTGTCTGACTGTTGATATATATACCTATTAATACATGGTCTGGGAACTTTAAAGCGTCATCATACAAATTTAGCCTTTTAGGTGTTCATGTTGTTCCCCATCTTCTTTGTCATTGGCATACAGACATAACACAGGGCAGCTGCCATTTTTGGCAATTATTTTGAATTTAGGACAGGGTCTATGCCATTGTCATTATGGATTCCTAACTTGGGAAATCCCCAGGTAAGGTTGGCTCTGTTAGTTAAATTCCTATCCTAAGATAAGATTTTTTTTTCCCAGCAGTTAGGAAACATTTTGATTACAATATCAGACTTTGGAAGTTTCTGTGATGAGGCCCCTGGATTTTTAATGATGGAAAGCATAATGGAAATATAGGTTTAAACATATCTCCCATACAGTCCATACTCAATGCGTGCGTGCGTGCGTGCGGGCGTGCGTGCGTGCGGGCGTGCGGGCGGGCGTGCGGGCGGGCGGGCATAGGCAGTTGCGACCCAGTCCGACTTCAGCACACCGTGAGGACAGAAACAGAGGGATCGGCAGGGACACAGCACCTGCCGCAGCAAGCAAACATGCTGTCTGCTGTCATTTTGACTTGAGCAGTGGACTTCACTACAAGCTGATTGGCTGTAGAAACAGTGAGTGACACCTGAGTTACAGGTGACACCATCAGCTGGTTTGAGTCAAGCTCAGACCAGCCAGTTCACACGGCTGCAACTTTTCTCTGCAATGTTCTAGAATGGTTTTGTCCTGTTGTGAATCATTGGTGAGAGCTGGGCTTTAAACTTTACTCTATGCAACCAGGTAAGGTATGCAACTGCCCCTGGGCCTTGCTGTGTGTCAGCTGAGTTGTGATAAATGATTATGTGACACTATGACCAGACAGGAAAAGATCCATAAAGGAATAGTTTATTTTTTGGGAAATAAGCGTGTTCAAGCTGTCAATCTCATGCATCTGTGTTAGGCACAGAGCTCTACTTAATCAAACGTCACTCTTTTCAAATCCAACTCTTCATCAGTCCAGTCTTTTAAACAGTGCTGTTCTCTCACAGAACATGCTCCGCCGTCATGAAGAGCTGGAGAATGGAGCAGCGTGGTCTAATTCATCTGAATCTTCTGATGACTCGTCCAGTCCTCGGCTTTCTGTAGGAGGGCAACGCAGCTCTTCACCTCATAAGGTAAAACACCACAGACACTATACCTTATTTATAATCTGCAGTCTTGTGCCATTATGATGGTAAAATGATGATGCTATCTAGCTCTGTTTATCACTGTATTATTATTATTATCTTTGTATTGGTGTGTAAGCTGTTTTTCCAGCTGAGATCTGTGAATACCTTAAATGTCTCTGCATGCTGTTCACTCATGGCGATCCATGTAGTCATCCATGATGGCTGGTTGAACCAAACTACATCTTGTAATTTATGTATATATGTATAATACCATCCTTCCACTTTTAACAAAGAAATGAGATTTCATCAAGCTCTGTCCTCTTCCTGTGTATACGTACAAACAGTCATGGTTCACAATTAGGGTACTTTTGCTTTGTAGGCCTCTCTCCTCTCAGGCTGCTTGTGGCCAATGGCAGACTGTGACCCAGCCCTTACCCGTCTGTCCTAAACCAGATTAGCCACTGAAATGATGGCAGTTGTTGGCATGTTACACAGGCATTAGGATGGAATTAATTGTTGAACCTAGGTAGCACTGGTATAATGATTTGTTTTAGGTCTAGGGGATTTATTTACCACTAAGACTTATTGCTGTACCAGCTGTTAGTAGCTGGCACAGCCATGGGTCTTTGTGGTCATACATAAAAGAAATGGCAATCAACATGAAAAGGATGTTGGCCTTGGGTGAGCTTAATTAACTTCCCCCAGCCTTACTTGCAGTGTAACTCACTGACTGCGTGGCTGGGCCAGCTCACTCAGGTCCTTTCGGCTCTTTTCTTGCTTTGACAGCCATGCATGGAGTTCAGTGTTGGTTTTAGTACATTCAATGAACAGACACCGACAGAAATGCTTCAGGGATGAGGGTTATCTTTTAGTGCCCACTGTGGTTTCATCAAGAAGATTTTTTGTGTTGTCTGCTACATGCCGGTCTCAGGCATACTATCACAGGCATGCTGCTATCACCTCACTCTGGCATCTGCCATCTGTCAGGCTCATATTAGGTAAGACTTACCCTCATGAGATTTGCAACCAATCAAAACGACAACTTGTGACGGTAATCACAATTACTTATTTTACAGACAGGTTGTAGAACTCAAAAAGTATGGTTATCCATTATTCGTTTTCATCTTTACAGTATTAATAGTTAGAGATTTTTTTCATGGTATCAGATTTTCACTACACAATTATTATTATGGCCATAAAAGTTCACAATAACAATATTGTCACAATATCTGTAGAAATTAAAAAAAAATAATAATATTAATTAATTAATTAATTAATATTTAAATTTGTCTATTTTGGGTTTTGTCTCTTTTTGGCAAATGAATTACACTCAGAATACGAGTGTAAGGAGGTGGAGAGAGAGACTGTAACCGTAACTGTACAAAATGTTACAAAGAGAAGTTACACTTATTGGATAATGAAAAGGCAACCAGATGGTGTTGGGAAAGAAATTGTATTTTCAAATAAAAAGACCAAAACCAACTATGTCAGCCCATTGGTTCCTACCAAAAACTTAAATTTGTAAAAACGGCTCATGAACATGTAGTTTTATTTTGAAGGAAGGCTCTGTCATTTCCTAAGACATTTGGACACAAGCATTAACCTTTGTTACCTCCTAGAGATTTTCCCTCTTGCTGAAGAGATAACCTTTTCTGGAATAAGAATTGACCCTTTATTGTCTAAACTCAACTGAAGGTTAAATTATAACAAGCATCAGAGAGGATTTGCACAGGTGAGCGACGGGTCTGTGTCCTGGTTGAGGTAGATAAGCATACTCAAGATAAAGATAATCCCCAGGTGGCTGAAACCCTAAATTCACTTCTGAATAGCTGTTTGCCAATGAAATGTTCATACGAATTATCTGGCAGGACAAAAATAAGACTGAAAATAGGTCAGTTGACTGAAGGAAAGAGGCTCAAATATAAGGACATACTATTGAGCAGCACAATTACAATATGTATGTATGTGTGAGTGGTTGAATCCAACCACAGGGATTGACGTGGTACATAGGAACTGTGATTTATGGTGAATGAATTAATTTGGGGAGACATAACAGGCTCTTTTGGGGAAGAGAATATGTTGATTACAAGTACATTTCATCCAGACCTTATTACATGCATGAGACCTTCTGTTTAAGTGCACATATCACTCCCATACTGAAGTCTCTGCACTTGTTGCCTGTAAGTTATGGAATTGATTTCAAGGTGCTTCTCATCATTTTCACATCACTTTACAGCCTTGCTCCACATTTAAATCAGTGACTTCATGATAGTTTACATTCCAAACAGATCACTGTGTTCTTCTAACACTCTCACATTAGTAGTTCCTCAGTCTAAAGAGTCTGAGACTATGGTGATGCTTAGGGCTGTAGTCTCCTGGTCGACTAGTCGATTATTTGGTGGCTATGCTCTCCAAACAAATTCTCATTGGTCGAATAATCGCCGTGTTACTTTCATAAGGAGAAAAGTGCTACATCAACAGCTTTCCAGGATTAATCCATTATTTCCTGCGGCGGGGGGAAAGGCTAAGTTACCTGTGAAAATAGGGGTGTTTTCAAAACACCCCTGTTGTTGACAGAAAGTTGAACTCACCCACCCTAACGCTCAGCGTTGCGGTGACACAGACCTCCTGTCTGTTTCTGTATACTGACACCATTTCCCTCAGTGGAAACGAAGCTTGTATTTACTTGTATTTCACAGATAAGAAACAATAAATTGTGAAGACAGTAAAACCTCCACTAAAATAGCATTTTAAGTCGTGTGTGTGACTTATCCTGGCTTCATATGAGCAGAGGAAATATCCGCTTGTCGCTAGGCTATAGGCTGGCGCTAATAATGTTAGCATGTTGTATTTGCTTGGAAAACGTGTTTAGTATAAGACAGTTGTTTTGTCGGTAAATGTTGTGAGTTGTAGTGAAGCCAAATGATGTGCCATTACCTTTGTTACATGTTGCTGTTGTCCCTGGTTTTATATGAGAAAAGGAAAAGATCGCTAGACGCTAGGCTAGTTTATACAATGTAAAATGCCATAGACTTGTGCTAATAGCGTTAGCATGTTGTATTGTGGGGGAAATTTGTCCAGATAAAGACAAGTGTTTGTCTGTCAGTTCTGCGATTTATAGTGAAGCCAATTTGCGTACTTGTGTTTAAAATGGTCTCTATTAAGCCATATTTGTGTGTTTTGAATCAACTATATAAATAAAGTTTGATTTGAACTAAACTTTACAGCACTTAACACAGTCCTCCACCGCCAACTAGTGTTTTGGAGGTGTAACTGCAGAGTGACACAGACACACCACCGCAGAAGTAAAAATAACATGCAGGGTTTTTTTCCCCCCCCACGACTAATCGATTAGTTGAAGATTATGTGCGACTTTAGTCGACCAAGATTTTCTTTGGTTGACTACAGTCCTAGTGATGCTGTATTTAGTCAACATGCACACTCCAAATCTGGAACAGCCTCTCCTTAGAGTTAAAATATGCACCTCACTTAGAATTCTTAAAAGAAAACTTAAAATTCATCTTTTCAAAGTTCAGCTGTGTTTTTTTCCCTCTGCACCGGTGACAGCTGTGGCCAAAGGATGGAATTTCCTCAACTTTGGCACAAACATCCACCTTGACTCAAGTATTTCAGTGGTCAAAGTTACTTACCCTCATGAGATTGGCAATGAGCTTACATGCATCTCATTCTTGTGAGTGCAATATCTCAAAAAGGCCTCGAGGGCATTTCAGTTACCCAGTAAGATCTACCTAAATCTTGCCACCATAAGCTTCCTTAAGCTACTGGTCATATCTAAACAAGTAAGACTGTAACAAAAAAACATCAGAGAGGTTTTATTTTTATGCCACTGCACAGTCATAGGTCAAAGGTCAAGGTCACTGTGTCGTTTTCTGTCTCATTCTTGTACATGTGATATCTCGCGAGTACCTTGAGGGAATTACTTCAAATTTGGCACAAACCTCCACTTGGACTTAAGAATGAACTGATTAGAATTTGGTGGTCAAAGGTCAAGGTCACTGTGACCTTGCATCCATTTAATTCACATAAACGCAATATCTTAAGGAGGTCTTGAGGGAGTTTCCTCAAATTTGGCACGAATGTCCACTTGACCTCAAGAATTGACTAATAAGAACTAATAAGGTGGCCAAAGGTCAAGGTCACTGTGACCATACAAACGTGTTTTTGGACATGACTCAAGAATTTATGCGTTAATTATGACAAACTGGCAGAAATGTCTAATAGAATAAAATGATGAAGTGATGACAATTTATATCCAAAAGGTCAAAAGTCAACTTCACTGTGACATCATAATGTTTTCTGGTCATTATTCAACACAACAATGCAGGAACAGAAGGGGACACATCTGATCAGATACCGAATTGGTAACACTAATCTTGAGACTGCTGATTGTAAAGATCTTCTGTGCTTCCAGGTTGAACATGTGTTTGAAGCATCCATGTTTTAGAATTTGTATTCTGACATTTAGCCTACATTAAGTCCCAATGTCTCTGTCAAAAGTATTGACTAGTGTGGACAGCAGTAGAGGCAGTACAGGGTTTGATCTGGTTAAGTTGTTCAGCCAGCCTCTGTGGCATTCAGCCCCAAGAGAGCATGAAAGCAGAATGAGCAGAAACAGGGTGTTTGTCACACTTTAACTAATAACTGAAGTTACTGACTATGTTGTTATTGTGTTGGTTCTCCCTGTGACTCAATTTGTCCATGTCTTTCTCGGTCACCCACCAGGCAGTGGTGGTGACACCAGACATCCAGCCAGCTGGTAGTGGAAGTTCTTCCCCTCAGCCTGACATCTCATTTTGCCCCAGAGACTCCTTCTCCTCAACTCCAAACTCCAGCCACAAAGTCAGTGCTGTCAGTGACACGTCCAGACAGCAAGCAGAGAGCAACAGGTACTGTTAGAGTTTGTTTTTTATGCTTTTTTTGGTAGAAGTCATTTTACTTCTACTCTACAGCCTCATAGATTATCATTTTTCTAAATCCTTTTTGTTGACTGACTTACATTTGCCCATAAGCACAGGTGATGTGTTTACATTGCTTGGTATATGGGTGATTCTTCAATTATGGGAGGGTAGATTTTCAAGAAAAAAAATATTTTTTAGAAAAAACAGTGATTGTCTTTGTCAGGGCTAGGTTGTAGTAGCTCTGAAAAAAAATAATTGTGTCTCAATGATGACATTTTAATACTTTTTCAGTGTGTTGAAAATTCAAATGTGCCAGAGTTTCACTGTTTTGGGCTTCTACCCAACCCAGACTTTTGACATCCCCTCTAAAAAAAAGTAATAAAAAGTGTTAAATTCATTAAAACTTTACTTTGCATTTCATCATAACAACTTAAAAAGACATTTTTCAAATTCATTTAGTTTATATATGTTCAATTTTTTAACAGTTAAATATCGCTGTCCCTCATACATCTGTCATTACCATCACACCCAACATTTTAGAGAGCAATAAAGTTTTTACAAACAGTTACTTAGATTGTTGCATGTAAATTAGATGCTCCAGAGGAACATTCCCAGACATGAGGCAGAAGCCTGATTTTTTGATGCCCACAATGTAAGTAATTTGAAGTTTTGCACATCCTGATCTGAGAGTATGTTTATTAGGCGTCATTACCAAACAAGTTACTATATGAGTATTTTAATTCAGTGATAGGGAATTTCACTTTATTTACATATATTCAGTGTACATTGTATGCTAGCTAACCAGTTAGCTTTGCAAGTCTAAAACTTAGCCAACATTTGGCTCCAGAAATTGAAAATTGTCATTACCATCACGTGTCATTACCATCACACAAGTGATTGTGATGGTAATGAAAATCAGTGATGGTAATGACAACTCATCAGTCTATTATCTTATAACTAGAATATATCAGCATAATTTACCATTGAACATGGTTGATACATAATTAAACAGTGACCAACTGTAATTTAGATAATTTTTTGTTTGAAGTTGTCAACATGGCCCCAGCTAAACCAGCTCAATGGTCAAAAAAATACAGAGACAAAATCAAGGAAGATCCTGAAAAATACCAGCAGTATCTTGAAAGAGAAAAAGAGAGATATAGGAAACACTACATATGTCTCAGAAATGCTGAGGAAAACCTAGGGCTGAAATGCATTTGTTTTCATCTGTTGCTGTGCATTAATAAAAGTGCTACACACTTATTTGTGAGTGCTAATGACTTTATTTTCTATTTTTGTCAATTTTGGATTGTCACCCATCATACTCTGAGGACATTTGAGTTGAGCATGCCAGTTCTCTTTTTATCGCTTTTCTTTTTATTGTTTGAACCTTTTTTATGTCACAAATGAGCCAGCTGGCCAGAAGAAGATAGTTACATAGGAAATGCTGTGGTTGTTTACCAAGTGATTTATTGTAAAGGAGAGTTAAATTTTAAAATGTGTTGTTTTTAAAAGGTAGTATTTTCTTTATCTTTTGTTTGTCATAAAAAAAAAAAAAAAAAAACACGAAACACACCAGTGTTAATGTTTATGTCATCACCAAAACATGTTGTCATTACCAGAACACATTGTCATTACCATCACAATATATTTTCTGATAGAAAATGTTGTTTTTTGTTATCTTGGGTCTTACCTAAATCATTATGGTGATGTTAAAAAGTCTAAATTTGCATTTTCTAAAAACATATACATTGCAATTCAAATGTTTTGATTAGTACACAATATTTGATTGTTGAGACAAGGCAATGTATTAAAAAGTTAAGAGAGAACATGTTGTTAAAATGTATATTAAATGTACTTACAAATATTTAGAACATGCTTCTTAAAGAGCATGTGTTGTATTTACTGGAATGATTGTGAAAAACTTTGCTGTCATATCCTTTTGTATTAAAATCAGTGTTTTGTTTTTGTGATGGTAATGACATTTTGCTGTGACAACTTTAAAAAAAGCATCATAATATCAAAATAATATCAAAGCTATGTTAAGATCGTTGTTCCAGACTAATTAATAAACCTTTTGAAATAGAAAAAAATAAATATAAAAATAAAATAAATAATTTAAAGAATATTATTTCAAAATTTCAAAAATTTCAAAATTATTTCAAAAGTGCCCTGAATTGAAGAATCACCCATATATTGTGCTCTATTAAAAATAAAATGAACCAATATATGCTTTACAGGGAAGAAGAGAAGGGGACAGTTACTGTGGTGACCAAACCTGACAGTGAGGAAGAGGATGCAGGGAAACAATCTTCCATACCAGCAGTGGATGGGGTGTTGACCAACAGCCACACCTCACGCAGCTACTCGCGCTCTCTGAGCCACATTAGTGAAAGTAGTGCTGATGGCATTGTGTTGACTGACAGGTCAGCCGAATCAGGAGACGTGATGTCTTTGGCGTCCGGGCTCTCCATCAATGACATTGAAATGGAGATGCCCAGCAGAACTCCTGAGCCACCTGTCTCTGCTGCCACAGATATTGACCTCTCAACAAGGCTCTGTGTCGTTAAAGAAAACATAGCAGCTGATGATGTCACAGATCAACATCAACACAGGAAGCAACAGGACACATCCAGCTCTGTCCTAACATCCTCCTCTCCAAGAACTGAAGGAGTGGACCTTAACACTCTGTCACAAATGAGCACACACTCACAGCCAGAGTGCAGCACACTCCCAGAGAGTGGGGATGTGTTGTATATAGCCCAGCGGGTGTCAGTGGAGGAGGAGATGCCGGCTGCAGGAGCAGAGTGTTCCTCCAAAGAGGGCGATGGTCCAGTGGACAGTGGGCTGGAAGATGCTCTGACAGCTGTGGTTTCCTCTCTGGATGATTACAGAGGACAGTTCCCTGAGTTACAACTGCTGGAACAAGAGCTGAAGCTGCTGCAGGTTACACTGAAGGTGAGGATGGAGCATGTGTGACACAGGTTGCTTCTAGAGGTGGGTGGAGTTGTCAAAAAAGGTGCCCAGGTAAAAATACTGTTACCTTAAAAAACAAGTTCTCAAGTAGAAGTAAGTCTAAAGTGGTGGTCAAAATGGCATGACTAGTATATATAGGCACACTGCTGTCTTTTTCCCCATTTTGTTTATTATATGTAGATATGAATGATTTCATTTCAACCCTAGATGGCTCCTCGACTAAAGGCTAAAGGCTAGTTCACATTACGCAGTTTTCACCCCGATTTTGCGTCGCAGAGACTATCGTAATCTTTTGAGTGCTCATTCCTGGCAACGTGTGTTTCTCTCATCGGGAGTCTCGCCAACTGCGTTACGACCTGTGTGTGCACACCACACGATTTCTCCACCAAGCCCTCGCCGACAGAGCCCCAGATAACGCAGTGACGTCACCAAACATCGTTTTTTAACTTGGAGACGACACATCCTTAAGGCATGGATATTCTTCCCAGTGTTGAATCAGATCTGCCTCCAGGGCCTGGGTCCAAACACAACGCGCTCCCCATGATCCTGTGGACGCCGCCATCGTTGTTGTTGTTGCTTGCTGGCTTGGCTTGTCCTCCTCACATTTCTTCCATCCTCCTGCGTGCTGATTTGGGACATATCCCGCCTCTCATTGGCTGATGCTCTTTGTCAGTCATGTTTGACCTCTCCAGTTTTCTAGCATGTCACATATCCAGTCCCAGTCACAGACGAGGGGGCAACTTGCTGGTACTCTTGTTCACACATACAGTAAGGACTCGTCGTGGCAGACTAGCTGCTGACTCACCTCCGACCCAAGGTGGCTCTCAAGATCCTCTGCGACATCAAAATCGCGGTGAAAATCGTGTAATGTGAACCAGCCTTAAGAAGTGATTCATGTTCAATATGATTTGTCACATCTTCATCTCCTGATTAGATAATCTGCAACATATACACCAGGACAATTTTACCATCCTGTATCTCTTAAGTGTGATCACAAAATCCCATATGAATAGTGCATCAAAGGAGTAGTTCACCTGCAAAATGACGGTTTGTATATCAGTTACTCTCCGTTTGTTACAGTTAATTTGTGAAGAAACATTGTTTTTCTCGTATGCGTCCACATTGAAGGAAGAATCCAAATAAGGCGAACATTCTCATGAATTAAGGTAAACAGGGGCCACATTTAACAACAGCAAATCTATATTAAAACATCCATTAACAAACTCTCACACAATAACAATAACAATAATAATAATAATAATAATGCATTTTATTTATAGGTGCCTTTCAAAGCACTCAAGGACACCTTACAAAATACAGCTAAACAAAAACAAGCAGCAATATATCCATAGATCATTAAGTCAAACAATTCAGTAATTTATAATAATAAGTTAATAAAATAACCAGACAAAAATCATAATTATAAATATTAGGTATAAAATCACCATCATAAATATATGTGTGTCACCATAAAATCAGATCGAATATGCCGGTTTGAAAAATTGCATTTTCAGATTTTATTTGAAAGTGGACAGGGAGTCAGTATTGCCAATGTCATGGGGGAGAGAGTTCCAAAGGTACGGGGCAGAGCAGCTGAAGGCTCTAGAACCCATAGTAGTCAGCGGGCAGAGGGTGCTGTGAGTTTGATTGCAGAAGAGGATCTAAGAGTATGGGAGGGTGTGTAGATATGAAGGAATTCAGACAGGTACGCAGGGGCTTGATTATAAAAGGTCTTAAAGGTGAGAAGCAGAATCTTGAAATCAATGCAATATTTAACAGGAAGCCAGTGAAGTTTGTGGAGAACAGGAGTGATATGATCTATGGAGGGGGTTTTAATAATGATGTAGGCAACTGAATTCTGGACCAATTGGAGTTTATGAAGACACTTGAGAGGGGGACCATAGAGGACAGAATTGTAATTATCAATATGAGATGTAACCAAAGAGAGCATGCAGACCGAGTAATATTATTGATGTGGGCCTCAAAGGACAATGTACTGTGCAGAATGACACAGAGACTCTTAACCTGAGGGGAGGGACAGACTTTGGAGTTGTAAGTGGTCAGAGAGAAAGTATGCAGTTTAGCCAAAGTAGATTTAGTACCTACGAGGAAAACCTCAGTTTTATCACTGTTACGTTTAAGGAAGTTGTTTGAAAGCGAAGAGTTAATATCCAGTAAGCAGTCAGAAAGGAAATTGAGTGGAATAGTGGAAGTAAGCTCGGTGGATACATAGAGCTGAGTGTCATTTGCACATCCACGTGTGCAGGGTGCATCACTTAAATGTTTTATTTTGTAACATTTTAGCCAAAATGCAGTTGTAGGAACTACTGAGCATCTGACTGAATATATAAGACTTGGATTATACTGTATAAGTTGTATGAGACTTTGTAAACATATGTTTTGATGTAGATTTGCTGTTAAACACATTCCCCATTTACCTCAGTTCATGAAGAATGTCGACTGTTTTGGATTCTCCCTTCACCATAGAGGCATGTGGGAAAAACTATATTCTCAAAACTATGAATTCAGGGTAACACACGGTGAGTACTCAATGTAGGTCAGGTGTAGTCCACCACATCCAATCACATGGAGACAATAACATTACACAAAAAGCCAAATCACTTGAATCTTTTTTTTTCTGTGCAAATCAACAGAAACAGAAAATTCAATATGGCACTACACAAAGGAGCCCTTTAAAGAATAGAATAGAAAGAACTTTATTAATCCCTGAAGGGAAATTCATCTGTCCAGCAGCTCATAATAAAATAGACTTAAAATAAATACGTTAAAAAAGCGCACAAATAGACATTAAATTAAAATAAAATTGTCCAAGTACGATGTAAATAAAAATAGCCAAACCTGTGTGTGAGCATGAATGGAAACGTGTGCTTAGTTTTTGTTGCTGTGGTGATACAGCAGCGATACATACAAGTTTTTCTGTGACAGCTGTTGAAGCACACGTGACCTTGAGCAGCTTGCTGTAATGCTAACTGGTCCCCCTCTCTCACTCTGTCTGCTGTGCCAGTTCACACAGAGTTTTGGGGTTGTTGTATGGATCTGTGTGTTGATAAAATCTGTCAGTGTTCAGCACAAACAGACCTTTTATTTGGTTTCCTGTTGGGCTGGACGTGGTGTAGCTGCGCTGTAGTGTTTTCAGATCGGACTAGTGGGGCTCTTCACAGTCTAATTTAAAGTTTATGGTGAGATTCTTCCTACCTCTACTGTGTGTGCCACACCTGTGTTCTGGTATAGCAGCCTACTGCACGAGGTCATTGATTTTATTGACATCGAACTGAAAGGCCCATACTGTCCTGGTGTCTGAACTTCTGCAGGAAATATCATAACAGTCACCTGTTATTTTAGCCGTTATTTCATGTTCTCAGTAACATCAAATGCTTTACACAATACATCACATCTATTCCTACATATAGATATAGAGGAAATGAGTCATGTCTTACATGGCTTTTAAAAAACACAAGATCAATCAATTCATAAGTAAGGCTAGTTTAAATGTGATACATGCAAGTGGATTATTAAGTCGTAATTATAGTCTGATTAATATTATCATCTGGTATAGCTTATCACAAATATATCGGTATCAGTAAAATAAACTGCAGTACTGACATGTCAAAGCTATGTTTGAGTTTATTTAGAAACAGTTTCTCCACCCAAGTGAGACGAGAGGAATGACAAGTTGAATTTTGCACTGTAAAATATCTAGCTCATGGCATACTGGTATCTTGGTCACAGTTCTTTAAAAAAACTGATTTAAGGTGGAACCAGATTTGTATGGAAGCCCTAAAAGGCAAGGTGCAAAAAAATGCAGGTAATGTTGGCCTAAAATTTATCTCCTGTGTTCAGATATTATCTCCTACAGTGCATACCAGATATTATCTCCTATGTAGCAGATAAACTGAGGTTCTTGCAGACATTGCCTGCAGACCTTTTTGTTTTAACTTTGCCTTTCAGAGCTTCCATAGAGTTGCATAGTCTGACTCTGTTTTCCTGCTGTGTGAGTGTGTGTTAGTCTGTGCATGCTCAGTATCTGCATACGCATCTGTACTCTTTGTGGGCATCTAAAGACATATATGACCATTGGTCTGTAGTCTGACTATTGATCTATCTGTGTGTGTGTGTGTGTGTGTGTGTGTGTGTGTGTGTGTGTAGGGCGGTAGGCACAGCCGTTCACCCAGTGTGGTCAGCCTCACAGTGGAAACAGCTCTAGGCAGCTTTGACTTCCTCAACACATCTGACTGGGAGGAGGAAGAGGAGGAGAAGGCTGACAAGAGGAGTAGAAATGGCAGGTCAGTGCTGATACATGTACTGCACTGTACCAAATTCTACATACTTCACACTGTTCATAAGATGTGTAGTTCATCAAAACCACTGCGCACTCTTTATCACTTAGTAAATGTTAACATAATTGTCACAATATATTACTTATACTTGAATGAATGACGTAATACATGTTCCTACATCACTTAGCTCCTGCTGTGTAAGAATCTCAGTTTTTAAAGTATCTTGCTGCCATCTAGTGGATCTGTGTTATACCATCACTATAACGCAGACAAACTGCTCTGCTGATTTAACTGGTATTTAACCCTTTGGGCCCTAGGAGTTTTTGGGGGTATTTTTACTGCCTTTACTTTTAAGTTCATACCATAGTCATTATAAAGGCTACATACACAGAGAGAAAATCAGTAGAGAAGAACAGGTGTGAATTTGGACGCACTTTGTGTCGTTCGGGCGCATAGGGTTAAGAGCGTGTGAGTACAGCCTCCTATGCTTTCATAACTTCCTCAAAGTAACATAATAACACTGAAATATGGCTACATTAGGATTTTTTTTTTTTGGCTTGACGTCACAAACTGTTTGCCACTTCTTTTTGTTGTTTACAGTAACATATCACAGTTAGTATCAGCAGGTTTGAATGCTAACTAGAGATTCACTTATCCTGTTGTTTTTCTCCCTGTGGAGTTTCTAATACCTAAAGCTTAATGCACAGATCTGATCCCATCGCTCTCTGTGTCTTTATACTTCACTGTGTGAAACTGATTGGGATCATTGTGTGTAATAACAAAGCTGGAACTACACATCTTCATCATTTCTTTCATACTGAATTATTCATACACCATGAGAAGGTTTATAAAGTTGAGGGTAATAACTAGAGATTCTAATCCAGCAAGTATCCAGGCTGTAAAGGCCCAGACACACCAAAAGAAGGCTGGAGAACTAGCAGCGAAGAGAGCCCCCTGCTGTGTCGCCTCTCAATGTCGCGTCTCAGCCAGAAAGTTGCACACATCAAACTGATGGCAAACAACCATGTACATTCTGCGCCTGCATGAGAGGACATACCCCTCCATACCAGCAGACGGTGGTTGTCTGTAATCGTCATTCAAAAAGAGAAACCAGAAGACGCTAGTCAGCCAGTTAGCACATTAACAGCACAATCCAGTGTTGAAAGAGCGAAGTATATTTACTGTGTGCTAGTGAACAATGACACAAACCATCAAGAAACATTTCTGCTAAAGAGCTCTTCACTTCAGCTCTTTGTTTACTGTCATCATTTCTGTTTCTCTTCTTGTGCACTGAGCTAAACTGCCAATTAGAGTGATTTCATTCATCGACAGGCTCCACTGTGCCGATGCCTATTCACATGCTGAATCGACACTAAAAAAGGTCAACCAGCACTGACGAGGGCAGTAGATGCTCACCAGTGGCCCAGCTTTGACCGACAGCTGACCATCGGCTTTGTGTGTCAGGGCCTTAATACTCCTAAAAGCGTTCTCTGTACACTGTCATAAAAAGTAGTCTTGTTTTGATTGGGGATTTTTTTCTTGTGTGTCATAAAGGGACAAATTAAAACCTGACCTGAGGACTGCCCTAGAGGAAAGGTTAAGGGGAACATGAATGTCTGAATGTAATTTCATGGCAATCAATCCAATAGTTGTTGCGATATTTCACTCAACCTGTGAACCTCCTCATGGCCCATTGAAAAATGTCCTCTGGGAACCATGAATATCTTTGCAATATTTCATTTAAATCCATCCAATAGTATTTCCCCAAAGGAAAGGAAACTTCAAAATAAGATCTTCTAAACATAACTGAGCTCGATATAACATCAATATGACATTTTGACCATTTTCTCATTTCATTTAACCTTTATTTCAACAGGGAGGTCCATTGAGAGCGAGCTCTCTTTTTCAAAGACGCCCTGCATGCAATACATACTTGTTAAATTCAGCTCCAGAGAAATATCCTTCCTCTCGTGTCAGCCAGATTCTGATTTAAGATCCCAAAATGCTCTTTTTCCTCTCTCACTGCAGTAATCTTTATGTGTCGGACACAGTCAGCTGTTGAGATAACAGTAAGATCCAAAAGAAAACTTGATTGGCTTATTAATGAGGCTGCACAATTTCAAAAAGTTGTCAAAGTGATGCTCTGTATATTTTATCTGTTATCAAGGTTGAGAAGCCTCTGAAAAACACATCAGAATGTAATAATCTCCAAATAAGAAGCTGATTTATTTATGATGGGACAAACAAAAGACTGTTGTGTGAGCAGCAAACGTTTTCCTCCATGTCACCATAAAGCAAAGTGGTGGAAAGACAGACTGACCACCAGACAGACTGACACATCGACATTGCTATCCCTAGAGCCATATCACTAGCATGGCTAAAAACAATGAATTAAGGTTTTGGTAGACAGTATAGGTTAGGGATAAACTAACCCTACATAGCATTCCACACTGTCAGACATATTTTAAAGAAGATTTTACCAAGAAAAGTCATGAGTAAAGGCAAGATCAATATTTACTTGGTATTTACTTATGTTATGTAAGAGCTGAAACTACTGCTCAGAGGACAGAGCTGCAGACTACTCAGGGCCAGCTGTCATACTCACAAACAGTCCTTCTTTGTGTGTGCAATACTGTTAATCTTTTTGTACTTTTATCAAATAATTTGTACCAACACTGTAACATTATTGCTTATTGATAATGTGTTGCCTGTTCTATATTGCCTGTTATTCCATCTGTCTGTACGCTAAGAGCCTAATTTCCTTCTGAGGGACAAGGGTTGCAGTGGTATCTCAGTTTTAAGGTACACCATGAAATTAAAATTAACCTTATTTTAGTCATTTTCAAAAGGGAGAGATTTTACATAAATTTCCATTAAAAATGATTTCAAGTTTCAGTTACAGTAATAAAACATTTGTTCAACCAAAAATAACCCCACTGGTTTCATTCGTTCAAGGGTTATTTTGACTTAACATAATAATTCTGTAATACCGTGATACCATGAAACCACAATATTTTCTGAGGTAGTTATCGTACCATGAAAATGTCATACCACTGCAATCTTATGAGGGACACAAAAGAACTAACTGAACTAAAGTGACCTGTATTGAGCCATCAGGCGCTCAATCCAGTTGACCCCTGACACTAACAGTTTTAATGGAAGCCTACCATAAGACTCTGGATGTCATTAAAAATTCCTCCTGTATGTCTGTAGGTCTCTGCAGGACAGAGGCTGGGACAGCCCCTCCTCCCCCCCTTGCCCCCTCACCACAGGCTGCTCCACCTTAGACCGCACCCTGGTGGTCCACTTGAAGAACTGCAGCACACAGCTGTTGGTAGGTGACCTGCCACACTATACTCAAGTCACTTTCCACACTCAGATAGAGGTCTCTAGCATCTGTGATATTGTTACCTTGAATTCCAGCTGTCAAGGTTTCAGCTCAGCAGATAATGCTTTTTCTGTATTGGACATAAGCAGCACCATTTAGATGAATGGAGGACAAAAGTCATTTTATTTATCATCTACACAATACAACAGTTTGAAGATCTGTTCTGAAGATGATTGCTGAATGATCTGTTGCACTGGTTGTTATGGCTTTGTTTATAAGTATTATATACATGTATATATATATATATATATATATATATATATATATATATATATATGTGTGTGTGTGTGTGTGTGTGTGTATATATATATGTATGTGTATATATATATATAGATATAGATATAGATATTGTATAATATACAAGTACATAGTGACTCAGATTATCTGGCTTGATCATTTGAGGCATTGATTACGGGGGTTGGCATTACTTTTTCAAAAGACAATTACATTTATTTATAACCTGTGGAAATCAATAAATCACTGTGATAAACTCTTTAATAAGTGGCGTTAGCAGTTTAGGTTGCTACAGTGTTCGTGATAGTTAAGGTAGTTCTAGTTTCACCACTGCAGTCATTGAAAAGTTGTAACTTTGAATACGAGAAGCAGTAGCAGCTGTAGCAGTTTTATCAGTCATAATTATAGCAATTGGTATAACAATGAATGTTGTTGTACCAAAGGTCAATGTTCTGTGAAAAAACACTATCAGATAAGATAGGTCCGTTCTTTGACAAATACACCATATAATCACAAAATGTGCATCATATCCATCTTATTAGAGGTTTACTACAGAGGACCAAATGAGAGTTTTAATTTGAGAGGTTTACTGTTGTGTCAAAGCTGTTGTGTATGTTGATATATATGGCATTATGTCTTCAGTGTCTGGGTATGTTTGGTCCGCTACGGTGTGGAGAGATGTACGCCTTGGACAGACTGCTGAGAGAGACTCGAGTCCTTGAAGTCATCCGACGCATCGCTAAGGACAACCCAAGACGTCCAAGACAGCCTGCTGAAGGTCAGCTGTAGTATCTATACATCTGTCTGAGCCCTTATTCTCTTTGTATGAAAATTACATACAGAAATGATCATTAAACCGACAACATTATTATCTAAAGTATTAACCCTGTTTATCACTGCTTAGCATGTAAGATCCAATATTGTGGCAGATGAAAACACATTAAACTACAAGGCTGTGCACACAGCTGCAAGGAGAGAGAAACAAAGCCAGAGAGCACTCAGAACATACATCCACCCTGCCTACCATAATCCTCTAAATGTGTATTATAATAATAATTCACTTTTTTCTAAGTGTATTTACTGTGCATCTTCAGAACACCCATAGTGATAGACAGTCTTAGATTTTAGAGAATACCTGAATTCTCACAAGAGACGGGTTTTATAAAGGGATGTATTGTGCATAATTATAAGTGACCCAAACTCTTGACCACTAAGTTACAGCTATTTAAATGTACCATGTTGCTGTTGCACACCTTATAGTCAAGCACTTGTCATCTAAATTTGGTCATCATCCAGATTTCTCAGGTGAAAGTCAGTATTGCAAATCCCAGGGAAATATGGTCTAAATGTAACAGTTCAATCAACGTCTTCAAATAGTCAGTGAAAAACCTTTTCTGAACGTCTTTTCACCATCATTTTTTATATGCCTTTATAACCTCAAAATGCTCACCATAATATTTTACTGTAAAAGTGGTTCTGCTTTAGGATGACAGCAGTAGCCCACCAGCAGCACTCAAGTTACATACTTAGTCACACTAACACCATTACAGCAACAACTTAAAAGGACAAAGAAGACCATGTGACACATGCTACAATACATTTGTATTTATTATGCAACAATTTAAATATAACATAAAAAATGTCCTTCTGGTTGGAGGAAGAAGTTTGATATGGCGGACACCTGTAAATAAAAGTAGTAGTATTAAAAAGAAATATATTTTCACTGAGATAAGGGTGAAGGTCTATTGAGGGTTTGATATTTGAGTGTAACTATAATTTCTGTAATTGCAATATGAAATGCTTGACTAAGGATAAACATATTATATTACATTCTCTATATTGTTTGTATGATGCTGTATACCAAACCTCTTGGCCCTCTTTTTTCCACATTACTTTGCTGTTACATTATTCACTCCCTCCCCAATCCAATATATGCAGCCCCCCGTCACTTTCTTTTTCATATTTTTGAGGTGAAACTGCTTAAAAATTCAATTTTACAAGCTACAGCAGCAGTCCATTAAGCCAGACATATTATCAAGCCAACATTACTCACACACACACACACACACACACACACACACACACACACACACACATGCTGTGAAAATAGTCTGGCAGCATGTTTATGTAGATGTTGGTCCACACTGCAGCATGCTACAAGCCAGCATGCAAAAACAAGCAGCCTAGACTGCTTCGTGAGTGACACAGAATATGTGTTCAAGAATCTTATCAATTTATATGTTAAATACATCATCCACAAGCATTACAGGAATACAGTACGAAATAACCAATATGTATGTGTCACTGACAAGAAGAATGAGAATAAATAAAGTCATGCAAATATATTTCTCACCATATCTGGTTAAATTTGGATTACATTTAAATTAGGGTTTTGCACAATATTCAGGTGGAAAGAATGAGTGTGGCCTCTGTGGAGAGATAGAGTCCGTGTTGGAAACCTGAAAGAAAAAAATAAAGCTTCTATGCCTGAAGGTTTCAGTTTGCTTAAACCAAAGCACAGGTCTGTTGGTCAAACAGCTTTTGAAACCTCCTCCCCTGATGTAAGTAATAGTGTTTCTGTCTGTCAAGTCTCAGTCTGCAAAATGTGGCTCATGTTTCTTTGTGTATGGAACTGTGTTGAAAAAGTTCTGATTGGTTCAGCAAAAGCTGAAGAAACTGGCTATGGAACCTTGAGTTGAGATTATTCCTTATTTCCATGCTCAAAAGTAGACAAAAGACTTGAGGCCCAATTTAAATAATTCAAAACATTGTTTAAACTGCATGGTGCATAATCTGGGCACAAAGTAAGGCATAAGGCTGCTCCTTGTGCATCATTTCATTCATCTCAATGCGCTAGAATCAGGAACACTGTAAAACAAGCCATATGATCTAGCATACACTTGAAATGATCTGCACATGCATGTCTAATTTAAAAACCTCTTGTAATTTGTTCCATTAATTTGGTGCGAAAAAACTACAAGCAAATTTACTGAGCTCAGTACTGATCTGAGGATTTTCAGGGGATAGTTGCACACAGCATCTCTCTATAAATGTTAAGTCAGACAGCAGCTGCTCTGCTCTGATCTCTGCTATGTTCACATTTTACAGAATGTCATTAATATTTTCCTCATAAATGATCACCAACCTGCAACCCATCCATGTGTCCCTGTGTGTGTAACAAGCAGAGTGTACACATGTTGTGAACCTGTTGTGTAGGTGTATCTTACTATTTGAGTAATGTGCCCTTTAAATAGCAGGAAAATACTTAAATACCATTCTGACTCTAGCCCAGGTTTTGTTGGTCAGTGGTGCAGTCACTTTCTGCTGCCTCCAAATAACAATACAGCAACGATCCATCTGACCACACATCAGTTTAAGACCTACGCTCTCATGGGTGCACACTGCACAGATGGCTGAAAAGCACATTTGCTGCTTTCACAACGTGGGCACTGGCTGTGAAAGTGACAACTGCGTCGGTCAGAAACTAACAATGACAGTTGCGCTGCAGTGGTCGTAAGATGATAGGACCCTTAAACTTCAATGAGCTTGATCCAAAACTAAAACTCAAACTACACTAACTCTCTCTTTCCTCCCTCTCTCTTTACTCTGTCCTGATTTTCTCTATCACAGTGATACCACAGCTGGGCCTGTGCCGGGGAGCTGTGTCACTCTGGCAGCAGTGTGTGGGGCAGGGCAGTGTGTACAGCGTCTCTGCTGAGAACTTGCTGGTTACATTGTCTACACTCTACTCCAGAATGCTGCCTGAGAGGGCCAGCAACATGGCCAACACAGGTACAACAATGTCTGCATGTGTACAGTTCATATTAGCGTGTGTGCTGTGTTAACACCCATATGTGTGTTTGTCCAGTGTTCTTGTGTCTGGTTGAGCGAGTGCTGGATCAGAGGTTACCGCGGCGGGGCAGTAACAGAGAGGGAGTGATGGTGACGCTGTTCCAGCTGTGGAGTTACTTGGATGCCAATGGCATCAGTAATATAGAAACACACATTGCTGAGCTGGCAGAAGAAGGTATTACATACACGAACACACACACAAAATCTTGTATCTTTGTGAGGACCCTCATTGACATAATGCATTCCCTAGTCCCTTACCCTGACCTTTAGTGTGTTTATGCCTCTTTGGCTATATGCCATCTCAAGAAGGCCTTGAGGGAATTTCTTTAAATTTGGCACAAATGTCCACTTGGTTCATGGTCAAAGGTTACAACATGTTTTCGGCCATAGTTCAAGAATTCATGCACTAATTATGACAAAATTTTCACACAAATTTTGATATACGATAACATGACGACATGATAACATTTTATATCCAAAAGGTCAAAGGTCAACCTCACTGTGACATCAGAATGTTCTGTAAAAACATTTTTCTGGCCACTTCTCAACATCATAACTTAAGAACAGAAGAGGAGACGTTTGGTCAGATGTGGAATTGGTGACACTAATCTTGGGTGTCCAAGATCCAAGTGTTGAACCTGCCGATTGTATAGATATTCTGCGCTGCCGGGGGGAAGATGTGTGTGAAACATCCATGTTTTCACAGACATGGATGTAAACTGTAACAGCAACCTGACTGGTCCGCAGAGGCATACAACCGCGATTTGGTCAAAAATGGCTCTTTTAACAGAAAAGGCTGCTGACGTTTGCCTTTGTCCCTTACCCTGATCTGAAACCTTATTGTAACCTGAACCTTGAAACCAAGTCGTAACCCTCTAACAGGCATTTGAAAAAATAAAAACTGGCCAGAATGTCCTCCCTTCCTAAACATGACCTCACTTTGTTGGTTAAAAATGTGTTTTGTTCTTCACATAGCAAGTACAAGTATAAACACACACAAATATAAATGAATGCAGAAAGCACCTCTGATGCGCTAACCTCCGTCCATCAGTGTGGTTGGTGCAGAGTCTGGCGTCATGTGACCAGGATGTGATAGTGCAGACTCTGCGGCGTCCTGCAGAGTGCAGCCTGAGGAGAGAGGGTCTTCACGCTGTGGCCAAATTACTGAAAGACCCACGAGGCAAAGTGTCAGCCTCTGCCAGCTCTGTGCTGAGGAGCCTGGCTGCCCAGCCCAGACAGAGAGAGCAGGTGAGAGGACACTGGACACAGTGTGTGTATGTGTGAACAGTGTGTTTCAAACACTCCTAGTTTCACCAAAGTCTTGCTAAGAATATACCATATTTTAATGTATTTTCTTTTACAAAATTGTCTTCTTAATGACATTCACTCTGACCTCTGTCTATTCTGAGATACTGAGAATGTTACTCCAATTTTAAGGTTTAATATTAAAACTCTATTTATCAGTATCAGTCTTATAACTTTGATTGTATTGTTAATCTTTTTTATGATGATGTATCTCTCTTTAGTACTTTGGTAATAAGATTGATAATGGTGACACCTTTTCTAAATTTCTGCACACATACATATTTTTGCCGTGTCTGTACTGATGGTATTATCAGCCTGCATATACAGCGATACTGATATTCTGTAATAAAATAAAAAAGATAAATTAAGTAGAATAGAGAGAGATTGGGCTGTAATCATAAAGCCTCAGTAAGGCAGAGATATTACATGAACAGCATTGTTAAAAGTAGAGCAGGGCCTCATCATGAGATTATCAGTGCATAATAACATGTACTGCAGAGGTCAGCGCAGTGTCCTTTGTCCTCCTCAGGCTTTGGTCAGCTGTTTGGAGCTGCTGGAAGATGAGAATGTGGACACCAGAGTCTGTGGATGCAAGGCCTTAGCTTGTCTCAAGGTACAAACATGTAGACTCTTTGTGTTTTTATCCCAAGCTGTTGAAATACAGTTTTAAGGCAACATCGATCTAATGGCTTAATAACAGTAAATTTAACGTCATAAAATCATGTCTGTTTGCAGCCTTTCTGTACTGTATGATACAGTATTACCCTATCATACTGACCACTGTATTCCATCCTTTGTCATTCCAGGCCAAAGAAAGTATTGACCAGTTGGTGTATCTTTGTCGGACGGACAAAGATGAAGTCCGAGATGCTGCCAAACAAGCGCTGCTGGTGCTCGGTAATATTCATTATCATATTACTTAGAGTAACTGCTAAACAATAAATAATAAATAAAAATTATACGATCCATATTGAGAAATAATTTGCCCTGAAGCTACACTAGGTAACTTTTATTTTTCTAAAAATTGTTATATTTGCTGAAACTTGTCACTACATCCTGTCAGTAGTACATGAGACAGATGATCTGTGAAAAAATCAGGTTGCTCTGGCTCCTCTAAGTGCTCCTAATTGTATTTGAAAGAATCTGTGCCTGAATGAAAACAACCAGTCAGAGCCAGGAAGTGTCTCTCATGCATGTTAGTCTCTATCCGTGTACATGCTGTGCTGACATCAACAGCACTAGGAGGAGCCAGAGGAGCCTGATTTTTTTTATTTATTTTTTAACAGATTATCTCTCTCATGTACTACTGTCAGGATATAGTGACAGTATATGCAGATATGACAAAAAGTTTCTTATATGCCTCCACGCCGATGATAGCCGTGGCCAAGGGTATTATTTTTCCGGGTTGTCCATCCGTCTTTACGTCCATTTGTCCCATTCTCAAGAACGCCATATCTCAATAACATCTTGAGGGATTTTCTTTAAATTTGGCAACATCCACTTGGACTCAAGATTGAACTGATAACAATTTGATGGTCAAAGATCATTGTGACCTTGCATCCATCTTATTCTCATAAACGTGACATCTCAAGAACACCTTTTGGGGGTTTGCGTGGACGTGCAAGAGTCTGGTTAATAA
This sequence comes from Epinephelus moara, assembly GCF_006386435.1. Classification (NCBI taxonomy): domain Eukaryota; kingdom Metazoa; phylum Chordata; class Actinopteri; order Perciformes; family Serranidae; genus Epinephelus; species Epinephelus moara. The sequence goes on from NC_065525.1 coordinate 4,430,873, forward strand.
TTCCACTAACACAAACGAAATGAGCAGATGACAATGCTGCGAGCAAAACAAAGTGTAGTGTGCGCAAGCGTGAACCACTTGTTTTCATTTGGATGATGTGCTGCTGGATCAAAGACCATAGAGTGCTACACGTAGGGCGGGGTTGCCAGGTCAGCTTATAAGCTGCGACTTTGGGCTTGTTTTTTTGTGATGTCGCTTACAAATATTGGTAGTCGCGGGTTGGGGTTTTTTTGATCTGGTTCTAAAGTGGAGTTGCTTATTTGGGCTTGCTCTCTAAACAGCGCCTTTCTCTATATCCGTCTAATGTGAAACAGAAATGTATACAAAAGTGTGTGCCAGATACATAGAACAAATAAACACACACTAATACTCACTGTATGACATTAACATAAAACAATGAATGAACATTACTTATTGCTTATTATTTAAAAAAAAAAAAAAAAAAACAGCTCATAGAAAGACTGCGTGCTCATACTTTCACATGCGGAAATGACGTCATCAGCTGGGTGATCACGTGCTATCCGAAGATGGCCGAGTGATACGAGTGCAGTTTGTCTCAAAACGCTGTGTGTGTAAAAAGCAAATCCACACGCGTAGAACTGAGATCCACAAATACTTTTTCGATTCACAAATAAAAACTGAGTTCACAAATGCCTGTTCGAAAGTTGTAAATGTTAGGAAGATATTCACAAATGCTTTTCATTTATTTGCAAATTAATTTAATGTATTCACAGATATTTTTTGTATTTGTGGAATGTGTTTTATATTTACAAATTACACATTTACACACAGATTGTCGATCTGTTCACACACATAATTATGAAACAAATCTATCTCCATACAGTTATCGTTGATATTGGGATGGTGGCCCCCAGTTAACACTGTTACTGTAGCTCTGTCAGCATTATTGCTGTTGTTTAACACTGCTTATGGACTTAGCACCGTTAGCTGCTAGCTCAGCCACCTCCACGTTGAGAATGTCCAGACAACTCATACGCTTTAATTTAGCATAGAGTCCCTTCAGATGACGTTGGTTGTGTTGATTCAAACTTTGATATGTCTTCATGAACCTGCACATAATGCACTTGCTGTTTCTTAATGTGATAACTTATACATTTCTCTTTTGCATTTTTCATCCATCCATTTTTTTATTCCACTTATTTATAGATTTGTGACATAAGACTGTAATTAAGGCAGAAATAAGGAAATCTACATCTTGCTTGTTTTCTGCCATTTGACTTTGTCCAGTGCAAATGTCTGTGGAGAGGATGAATGCATTCATTCATTCATTCATTCATTCGTCCGTTTTTTTCATTCCACTTTTTTTTTGTGTTCTTCCATTAATTGTGTGGAGCAGGTGAAGAGGGGAAGATGGCCCACAGACATGTGGAGACGTCTCAGGACAGCATACCAAGACTCTTTGCTCCAGGAAGCATGGCCAGCACAGCTTTCTAACACCACACACATACATACACACACACACACACACACACACACACACACACAGGTGGGAGCAAAAAACAAAGTCAGCACAGCAACACAATATGAATGTTGTGTTTTGGCAGTGCTTTGACATGATGTCTCGGTGAGAATAGTTTTTTTTCTTCTATCCAATGAGACTAGCAACAAATCTAATATATGGTATACAGTATATACACTGTCAGAGGGGCTGCAATAATACTCACAGCAATTTAACACTGGGCAAACACAACAACAAGCTGCAAACACACCAGTTCATGTTTATCAGCCTGTAAAGATGTAATGAAGAATGTTAGCGGACTTGAATGGAAGGATGGATAAAGGGAGGAGTAGAAGGAAGAAATGAGGGAAGATATGGAGAAGTTAAGAGGACAGAAACTTGTCCTGAGTCATAATCAAGTCAAATCACTGGTCCAACTCCTTACTATCACAGTCAAGTCCTTCCATGGCCCAGGCACAAATACATTATTTTGAAGTGAGTTAGCAAAAGTCTAGAAAGCTATTTAAAGTCACTTTGTTAGATAATTAATATTTTCTTAGCCTAAGTGCCCAAAATGCTGAGTTTCATGTATTTTTTTATAAGTTTTATTACTTCACCTCTCTGTGGGTTTGACTGGTCACACGGTGAACAGTCGGCATAGAGTAAATATTCCACAGTATAACACTACCCCTAACATTACATAACACTGCTTTTCGCAATGGATACTGCTGTCTCTAGTTTTGGCGAAAATGAGTTTTTAAACAATCCTAGACGGACAGCTCGCTCTGTGAAGTGACATGCCTGCAAACTGAAAAAGATGTTTTCTCATACAAGTCTGCCTTTCCTAAGCCTTTGGCTCTACTTATGCTTGTTGGTTTTCATGTTTGCCAGATGGCTGTGATCTGAACCAAGGCTGCGGTCAACACTACACAAGTCCAGTGGTTTTGTGACTGAGTCAAGGCCTGGTCCACCCAACAGTGCCCATAAATGTTGCATTTTTTGCTAACAGTGATTTGTGATTACTACTCTTAGAAATCAAATAGTTTTACAAAACAAAATATTCTTGCACAGAGTTACAAGCTATGAAAGGATGATGCCTGTCCACACATATATGCATAAGCCTACATGTTTGAAATGAGGATGCTTGGATGTTACATGGCTAAGTTAAGGTGATATTAAAGAGTTGAGTGTGTCTATGGGCGACTGGCAGCTGACCGACAGCAGAGCTACAGTCTGCTCTGAAGCAACAACAGTCAAAAGAACAAGTACAAGTCAAAAAGTGACAGAGGTAGTAATGCAAAGAATGAAAAAGGAGAGCTTGATAGAAATGGTCAAACACCACCTACTTTCATACCTCCAAACACCTGTCCAATCACTGCACGAGCTGTGTGTGATTGTCAGGTTGTCGGTTACACAAACATACAGAAACTATTGGAAGTAAACGCTTTCAGTATTACTTTGATGCTTCAGCAGTCTGCCCTTTGGTACCACAGCAAAGACCACTTCTCATTGAAAAGGAAATATAAAAAATCAAAACAAACATGGAATAAACCTTGAAGATCTTTATTTTTGAGTGCAACGCTGTACTTGAGCCAAACTGCATGTATGTCTCATCAAAGTGCATCAGATTCTTAATTCAGAGGTTGTAGGTCACAGGCCTGTGTTGCCAAGGAGCCACACCCTGGGAAGCAAGGAAATTAGTAAGGTTTTTATTGGACTGTATAAGATGATATGATAGAAAGAGATATGTCACACATGTTCTTTTACATTCTTCCTGGATCTGTCAGTGGAGCTGGCGCCCTTTTTAGCCAATTGTATTATAAAGCCACATGTAATGGGTGAGCAAGTGTTGGTTAGGATGACATGTTGTGGCTCAGCTCAGTCACATCTGCAACACTGCCACTGCTGGCTTATTAACTGTGAAATGTCTTCCAGTTCAAAAGATAAGAAATGAAAGCTTTTTATTCTCTGTCTCACAGGCCTTTATGTTTCATGCTGTCAGTGTACTGGCAACAGATTGAAAAGAAAGAAAAGCATAGCTCTCACTGGAGTTCTATAGACAGGGTTGAGACTGCACAAAATGTGTTAAGCTGCTTCTGCACCGAGAATGGTTTAAGCAATTCAGTGCCATTACTCTTACAATAATGACATACCTTATTCTTTATGGAAATACATATAATATGACTATATGCCACTGGAATTCAATATTCTGTGATTGTAAATTGTTTTTATCTTAGCAGAGTCTTAATTTGTAAATGTATGCTTTGTTTTATAAGATGCATTTTTACTGTTTACAGTTTAATTTCAGTCATGCAACAAACTTGTTTAATGGATTGATTGACTTTCTGCGGCACTTACTGTAACACTGACATATCTGCTGTAAATGGGGTGGCATTCTGTTTGGAGTCACTGAAGATTTGCATTACTGTCACACTGCTGTGGAGGAATTTGTCTTTTGAGAAGGCAAAGACAGATTATTGAGTAAATTGGTCAATCCAGATCTGGGATCAGTTCACCTTAAATTCACATCAACAACAGATGAACCTCAAACTTAAAATTTCTGACTTTTAGGGTGCTTTCACACCTGTTGAGTTGAGTTAGTTTGGTCCACACCAGAGGGAAAAATTATTTATTGTTGCATTTTAGTTTTAGTTTGGTTCCTGTTCACACTGACTTTTTGCAAATGAACAAAGAGGATATCATGAAGTTCTACCAACTGACAGGTAACTCATTGATTGGACAGGTTTGGCGTTTGTCATCCTGCATCATCAGTGCATCATCAGGACCCACGTGGGGAAATCAAATTCTGGTGACTGACAGAATTTTATGTAGCAGCACTTTAATGCTTTGAAAGTTTTATATTTATGTTCTTTGGTTTCACAAAGAGCTCTTAGAGATGTAAGTGATTGTAAGCATTATTAGGAGGCAATTATTAGACTGCAAATCAATGGCATGTTATGAATAATAACTAACGTAGAGACAGGATGAAAAGAAGGCATCTTGTACAGTAATGACTCAGGGCTTAATACTGTGGGATCACTGTCACACACTTTTTAATGGACCTAATGAACAGACAAAGTACACAGAGTCGGATACAATGATGGAAGATTTAACAGCTTTTTAGTCAGGGAAAATACCCTCACTGGTGTGCATATGTGTTACCATGGTTACATGTATGCATTAGCATAAATAGGTTATGGGATATACGTGGCCTTTATCAGGATCAGTTATGAGATCGCGGAGAGATTTCATGATCAGCAGATGGATTTATTATTGGTTTAGCTGTTGCTAAAATCACATGAAATCCCGTAGTTGGTTTGTTATCTTTCACACCACAAACGTACAGCACTGTTGGAAGCAGACCGAGACCCGCTTTTTACGGCGGCCGTGGTTTGGTTGTTTGTTTGTTTGGCCGCACCAGGGTTCGATTGACAGCTTTCACACCAGCCCAAACAAACTGTACTAACTGCGCAGACCGACCTGAGTAGTTGTAACCAAACAGGTTAGGTGTGAAAGCACCCTTAGAAAGAATAAGAATTTACACTTGGCTCTGCTTTGTTAGTATTAGCATTCTAGAACATTTAAATAGGAATAATTAATACAGAACTGGACTGCATGTCAAGTAAACCGATCCCAGACACTGAATCATAAATTGTTAACGGGCCATACCACTGTTTTTGCATGTTTATGCCATTTACTACAAATAACATACTAAAAACTTTACAATGCTGGTGACCATTTTCCAAAGTCAGCCCAGTGCACTCACCGAAGAAAAATTTTGATTTAAGACCTTATTTTGTAATTACTGACCACATAATTACAACATCTGTATTTCATTAATTTCACTCAGTATTTCATATTAACAACATGTATATCTTATCATAGGACTTAGTAACTCATAATTACAACAGCTGTTACTATCAGATGACAAACTCATAATTACAAGCTGATTCCCTCATACTTACGAAATAGGATCTCATTATTTTCACATATTTTCTCACAATTATGAGATACAGATGTGGTAATTGTGAGATATTTAGTAATAGTTCAGGGGTAATGTTGTAATTTGCCTTTGGTGAATGCAGTTCATGTTTGTTCCAAAGCATGGCTTAGTGTCTCCGATTTTTGCATTGTGCTGAATTTTCCTGAAAGAAGCCAATCGTTTTCCATTTCTTTTAATACAGGATCATCACAGCTAGCATGTCTACAACAATGATATAACAACATTTAAACACAGAGCTGATGTTCACTGTGATGGATTATAAAGTGTCAGCTCTTTGTAAGTAGATATTGCTACTGTACACATTCAATGAAGTACAACTCCATAAGCTTGGGAAGATTATCAGCATGAGGTCAAGAATGCAGTTAGGTGTAGGTTAAAAAGAAGATGCACAAACACTGGTATCATTCTTTAAATTGTGGCAATATTTCTAAAGAATTGACTAATAGTCCAGCAGGTTATCCACACTGAATTGGACCATTGTCAGTGAAAATGCCAAAATGTCTGAACCCAGTTGTTGTGACGACGGCTGTTTCTGTTTTTTGTAGTCTTGTCTCAGTAGTTTCATAGTGACACTGTTGACAGTGATGATGCCACACTGCCTTTTTCATTTTCTGAGCACCGTTACTGGGGCATCATCTCAGCCTGATGACTGATGACAGTATATGGAAAGTAAATAGATGGGTCCCAGTCTCATACTGTATACTAATACTATGACATAACCATGTTGTAATAATGTTGACAGTGCAATTTTCTAACAATGGAAAAAAAGGAAATTTATACTGACAGGAAATCAGATGTAATTCTTAACCATGCTAGCAACTTGAGTGATGGCAGTGTTGGTCAGTTGGTCCACCACTTTGATCTAGACTGAAATATCTCAACAAATAATTGATGGATCCATGAAATTTGGTTCGGACATTCATGACTCACTGAGTTCGAATTGTAACAACTGTTTTTTTTCTCTAGTTCCATTATCATGTCAACATTTCTGTTTGTCCTGTTGGTTTTATGACCAGATCCCTGCAGAGCTAAAAACATTCCCATCAGTCTCAGCTGCACTGTGTTAATACTGATAGGCAAATGTTAGCATGCTAACAGGCTAGACTAATATGGTGAACATGATAAACATCATGCTGAACATCAGCATGTTAGCACTTTCACTGAACATGTTAACATGCTGACTGTAGCATTTAGCTCAAAAAGCCATTGTGCTGAAGTCCAGCCTCACTGAGCTGCTAGCATGGCTGTCAGCTCTTCTCTGTTGTCTGAACTGACAAATCACTGTTCATAATAAAGTCTTCCAGGGGTGATGTTTTTCTGTAGGCCAGTGCGGAAGTTAGCATCACCCTGGTTCCCTTGTCAAAAAAGTCTGAGAATTATAAGATAATAAGCTCTATGACAAACAAACATTTATGATCCTTGCACATTTTGTTCAGCAAGTGAAAAGTGGTGTTCACAAATATTAAAATACTTTTATGATTTTTGAAGCGTACATTCAGTCAAGCAAAATGCTAATGTTAGACTATAAACAAACTACACCACAGTCGCATGACTTAATGTTGCCACCACAACAAGGCTGTAAAGTCATGTTTGGCGTGATGACATTCTGTAGTCTCATTTAGTCATTTGTTAGTAACCGCCTTTCTTAAGAGATGTAAAAGTCTCTTCAGCATGTGTTAACCACAGACCTTATTTCAGGCATCTAACCAAAAACCCACTGACTTTCAGACGAGGGAACCGGGAGTGCTAACATCCTAATTCATTTCTGAGTTTCAGGATTAATTCCTGGGGTTCTCTATTGTTTCACTATTTGTGTAACAACGGTGTCCATCGATGCATAAAAATGTGTTAATTTTAGTCTGACTGTTGACGGTTTTAACTGTACCTCACTTTGTGATTGTTTTCCAACATGTGAACATTCCACAAAGTCGTTAGAATTAGTGTACAGTATGCAAATGGGACACAGCTTTTATCTACAGGGAGGAGGGCTCAGGTTTCTAATTTACAATGTGCCAACCCTGTTTATCTCCATAGACTGACTTAGATGTTCTTAGCAACACTGTGTCTTGAGAATCAAATCGGTATTAGCTGTGCTTTTAAAGATGTAAGCATCATTACAGAGGTTTCAGGCCATCGCTTAAAAAATAAATTTGAGTTATGAGGAAAAAGTAACTTCTAAAATTAATTGCAGAATCATGTTAATGTTAGAAATGGGATTAGAATAATCAGAATTTGGGCGAAAAAAATTGATTTAGAAATAATAAAATAATTATTTGTGAACTCATCTTAAAGGTTCAGTATGTCATTTTGGAGAAAGGTAGTTATTTGTTGAGTATCATTCCCAAATTGTCAAATACTGATGCTTTGGGTTGGCGGTTTGGTCCAACTACCAACCCATGGTCATCTGCATTCGAGACTTGGGAGTGAGACTCAGTGAGCTTACTTTCTCCCACTGCAACACATTCTCATCCCAGCTCGTCGCTTTGTCAGTGAACCTACATGTCTAAATATGACGTGCAAGGTACCCCTCTGCATCAGGTTTGGACTATCAGGGACGGCATGTGAATTTATGTCTGTTAAATGCGTTGTGGCTTTTCAACTACATTTCCATTTTCACAGGAAATTTACAATTTCTGCTCGTAAGAGGCATAGCCTTTTCAAAATAAACTTGCAACAAATGTCAAACACTACGTTTTTAGGTTTATTTTCGGAGGTTTAGCCAACAAACCTCCATGGTTATGTTTAGGCAACAAAACTCTATGGTTAGGTTTTGGATGTGGACAAAAGGGTGTGGTTTAGTTTAGAAAAAAAATCATGGTTTGGCTTAAAATTCATACAGGAAACAAACAGCAGGCTTCCACAGGCTCCCAGGTGAAGGTCTGGTGTTTGTTGGACCAATCTTCCTCCCTTCCTGCCCTATATGAACCAAGTTGCGACCTTCGAGGCTGAAAAAAGAGGCCAATGCAAAAGTGCCAAAAACTGCAATTCACTGAATGGTGAAATGAAGAAATAAACATGTATACTTTTTTGTTTTTTAAACTAATACAGCTTAGGTCTCTATAGCTATTTCAACACTCATGACAAGTTCAATGTTTTTTTATTTCTCACTTGTTTACATTCTATCAAGGCCCAAAGTTATGCATATTTAAGGGCAGGGCTGCTTGAATGGCAGGCTGTCTGCGAGGTGTCAGTGCAGTCTATGAGTCAGATGCACCCCTTGCTCCTCCACAGCTTCACCCTATCATCCAAATATGGTCACGTCTGGCTCCAAACAGCTAAGATGGTGGCGGCCAAAATGCTGAACTGGAGGCTTCAAACAACAGCCGCTCTGTATATCATGGTAGTTGCCGGTGATGTTGCAACCGCCAGGTCCATATCATACAGCTGCAAAAGGTGCCTCAGATGCCGACATCACTGACAAATCAGCGATATTTGACGAGATGGGAGTGAGAACAGGCTGTTTCTTCAGAATGCTTCCTGAACCTTTAATCTCTGAATTTAGTATTCAGGGATTAATCTCAGAACAGATTTTTTTTTCCACCAGCCCTAATCCTAATGCATCTTAAATGGATATTTACTGAAGGCAGTGATGACTTACTGATGCACTGTTGTGTCCCTGAGAAGAAATGACATCCAGATAGTTTCAGCTGTTAGAAGTGAGAGGGGATCAGATAACTAGCTAGCCGTTTATTATGTTCAGTTTGGATGTTTAGTTCTTAATACAGCATACAATAAGCAACTGACTGCAGTGTCACTGGAATCATTATATAGGATTGATGTCGCGTGTGGGGGGTTGTCACTCACTGTTTGTATTGTTTATGTATATTATGGCTTCCACTGTGTTCAATGTCTTTACCACTATTAGTTTCTGAAAGACTGCAGCGATCTGCATCTATACCTCTGCATCTATAAAGCATCTCACAGTGTTTAAGTGCCTCAAGGTTTGATAGTAACAGAGATGCAATAAGACATAGATGAGATACTTTATTTAAGAATGAAGAGAGTGTGAAGCAGTGGAAAACCACTGCAGCATGCTGTATATGTATATTTTTTTCCCTCCATAATCTTGATCAATTGTGCAGCATTGGAAACAAAATATTTTATTCTTTTTTTTTCTTTTCTAAAATATATTTCCAGGAATTCTGGTGTCAAATATATACAAACTATTAAAAATGTGTTTAAAGATGATCTCATGTGCCATTGTGTTTGTTTATTAATTATTCAGTGAGCGACTCACACACATACAACATACAACATACATACAAAAAAACATACAAAATTCTGGCTCTGACTGAGACCCGTCACAATAAAAGAAACATAATCAAATCTGAACTTAAAATTGTGATATTTCATTAAAATCACTTTAATATACATTTATCATCTAAAATGGCCAAAAATTAACTGTTTGCACAAACTAACCAGCATGCATGATGAGTGAAAAACCAAGGGTTTTTTCAACTCCAGGATTTCATCAAAGGGTGAGTTTTAAAAATCTAACAACTTATTTATGGAGGGAGAGTCAAACATTTTCTGGAAGTCACTCAGGGAAGCTCAAGGAAATATTTCTGTAGCTGCAGCAAGGTCCAAAAAAGCTAGCTAGAAAACCACAAAAACGTCCACAGGCTGAAATCAATGCAAAAATAGTCTATTTATTTTATTTATTTATTGATTTATTTGTGCACAGAAAAAAGTGCTCAAAGTGCAGAAATGGTATAGAGTGAAAAACAGCAGCAAACGTTTCAGTCCCTAAGTATCATCAGTGCTGTTAAACAGATTCAACCATATTATTTAAAATAATGAATTTGATTTATTTTATTTGAAATTAACATAATTTCTTATAATGTTTTTACTTGTCATGCTTACTTTCATCATAGAATTTGACATCTCAAGTTACCTTCTCTAAATATGTATTTTAATTTAATAGATGCGGGGCGGCACGGTGGTATGGTGGTTAGCACCGTTGCCTCACAGCAAGAGGGTTGCCGGTTCGATCCTGGGTGTGGGAGCCCTTCTGTGCAGAGTTTGCATGTTCTTCCCGTGTCAGCGTGGGTTCTCTCCGGGCACTCCGGCTTCCTCCCACAGTCCAAAGACATGCAGATTGGGGACTAGGTTAATTGATAACTCTAAATTGTCCGTAGGTGTGAATGTGAGTGTGAATGGTTGTCTGTCTCTATGTGTCAGCCCTGCGATAGTCTGGTGACCTGTTCAGGGTGTACCCTGCCTCTCGCCCGATGTCAGCTGGGATAGGCTCAAGCCTCCCTGTGGCCCTCAAGAGGATGAAGCAGTTAGAAGATGAATGAATTTAATAGATGCTAAAATGTGATTACAAAATTGATAAGTTGCCTGTAAAGTTAGCAAATTTTCATAAACAAGCTCTGCTGCCCCAGAAACTGATATACAAACAGAATTACCTGATGACCACATGTGGAACAACAAGAAATTCAATATAAAAATAAATCTCTTCATTCAAACTTGTTAATACTGGGGGAGATACTGATGCATAATGAATTTCTCTCCAAATTCAGCTTCAGTTTCACCCAAAGAATTTGCAGTAGTTTTTGGTGCTTTGCCAAGGGAGGTGCTGCAGCTTCTGAGAGGTTCAGTAATCAAGGATTCAATCATCGACACATCCAACAGGTATATTCATCAGGCAAGTTGATGATACCAAGAATAAATGTTTGAATAAACTTTATAAATAAAGTTTGAGTTGAGTTGAGAGTTGAGAATAAACACATGAGGTCTCACGTAAGTCTGCGTCCAGTAAGATTCCTCTGGGCTTTGTTTTATGATGAAATTGTCTGGCAAAAGGTTTGGCTAGATGGGGACGAATTCTGTCTTAATAATAAAGAGGTTTCCTTTAAAATCTTGCATTGAATGTATCCAGCCAAACTGACATTGGAGAGACATGGACTTGAATTTGAATATTGTTGTACTTCCTCTGAATTAGAAGAAGAAACAATCTGCCATCTGTTGTATCATTGTGTGTATACCGGAATACTTTTGGTGGATCTTCAACTTAATATTAGAGGTGAAACAGGGCAAGCATTACAGTTGTAGGATTAAGTAATTTTCATGTTCATTTTCCGTAACCGCTTATCCTGTTGGGGGTCGCGGGGGGGCTGGAGCCTATCCAAGCTGACATTAGGCGGAGCAGGAACCCTGTTGCTGTGAGGCAACAATGCCAGCCACCGCACCACCGAAAGTACCAAAGTGGAAAAAGATTATTTATTTATTTATTTATTTTTGTATAATTGATTTTATTGGTGGGGAAATTTCACAGTCACAAGAGAAGGTGGGCAGACTCAAAACCAGATTTTTAACTTTTCTGTCAAGAACTGCAACAATATGGCACCACAATGGACCTTTTTCACAGCAGACGTAAAGGCTGTGGTCGAAAAGTCTCTCCTATCGTCTTTTCCTAACCACTTTTCCTTGACCTCGATGGAAAATGTCACGAGTTCAAGGGAAGATGTGAAGAAGAATTCATAAAGACTTTGGAAAAGACAACTGCGGTGCTGAGAGAATCCAACTGCACTAACACTGGGCTACGTAATTATGCCACGGTGGATGTCATTGACGTGGGTCTGCTGTGGTGAAACTATAATGTTCTGAAAATTGTCTACAAAAAGTGCATAGATAATGCACCCCGTACGTTCTCATTGTGTTGTTTCATGCAGGATATATGAACGTTGACAACATGGTGAAACAAGTTACAGTCTTTTGTATAGTGCCCAATTCTCTCTTTTTGTTATGATCCTTCCACTGTAGCTCTACAGGGAAACACTGTACAGGGGAATAAAAGGTGGGAAGCAGTAGCCTAACTTCATTGATTATTTAAATCTCCAGATCGCCAATTGATTATCTAGGCTATCTATTTCTTTTCGATTCAATTCAATTTTATTTATAGAAGAAGGAGCTGAAGAGGAAAATTAGAGTGAACAAAAGGGCCTACAGGAGGAAGCTAGAATATAAGCTACAACAGAACAACACGAAGGAGGTTTGGTCCGGCATGAAGACCGTTACAGGCTATAATGTGGCCAGCCAGACAGTTGAGGGGGATCAAGCAAGAGCTGATGAGTTCAACATATTTTTTAACAGGTTTGACTCAGATACCCTGGCCCAGATAGCTCCAATCACATCTCCCCTCCTACCTCCTATGGACCTTCCTGCCTACCCCCCTATGGCCACTTTATCCCCCAGCCCCTCCCATCCCCCCCTGGCCCTCTCCACTGGACTAACAACAACCACCACTGCAACTCACACTACCTTCACCTTGGATGAGGTCCGGATGGAGCTGAAGAGGCTCCGACCAGGCAAGGCGGCCGGCCCTGATGGCATTACACCAGGAATCATCAAGTTGTGTGCTGATGAGCTATGTGGAGTCCTCTTGTACATTTACAACTTAAGTATGTCCCTTGAAAGACCACCAGTGTTATGGAAGACGTCATGTTTGATCCCTGTGCCTAAGAAAGGCTGTCCCAGGGAATTAAATGACTATACACCTGTGGCGTTAACTTCCTACCCCATGAAGGTCCTGGAGAGGCTCGTACTGGCTCACCTGCGACCCCTGTTGAAGGACCACCAAGACCCCCTGCAGTTTGGCTTCCAGGCAAATATGGGAGTGGAAGATGCCATCATCTACCTGCTCCATCGGGCCCACTCCCATCTAGAGACGGCAGGCAGCGTTCTGAGACTCATGTTCTGTGATTTTTTGAGCGCTTTTAACACCATCCAGCCCCTGCGACTGTGAGAGAAGATGCTGGCCATGCAGGTAGATGGCCCCCTGGTGGCCTGGACTACTGACTACTTGACCGGCAGACTGCAGTATGTGCGGCAGCAAGACTGTGTGTCTCGTACACTGGTCAGTAGCACAGGGGCCCCCCAAGGGACTGTCCTAGCTCCCTTCCTGTTTAACCTCTACACATCTGACTTCAGTTACAGCTCAGAGTTATGCCACCTCCAGAAGTATGCAGATGACTCTGTGATTGTTGGATGTGTGTTAGAGAGGGACAGGAGGGGGAGTACAGAGGTCTAGTCAATGACTTCACAGAGTGGTGCAGGCAGAACCATCTGCACCTCAACATAAAGAAAACCAAAGAGACGGTAATTGACTTTAAGAAGGAAAAAACACCAATCTCCCCAGTCTCTGTTGGAGGGGAGGATGTGGAGATTGTACCGTCTTATAAATACCTGGGAGTCCACATTAATAACAAGCTGGACCGGAGTGAGAACACGCTGGCAGTATACAAAAAGGGCCAAAGCCGCCTCCACTTCCTGAGAAGGCTCAGGTCATTTGATGTCTCTGCTCCAATGCTGAATGCCTTCTACCATTCAGTGGTGGGGAGCACGCTGTTCTTTGCACTATCATGCTGGGGCAGCGGCATGAAGGCTGCAGAGGAAAACAAGATCAATAAGCTGCTGAAGAAGGCCCGGTCTGTCCTTGGGACCAGATTAGATCCAGTGAGTGTGGTGACTGAAAGGAGGATATTACAGATGCTTTTGACCATCATGGACAACCCCTCCCACCCACTACATGACACCCTGACCAGGCAGAGAAGCTCTTTGACCAACCGGTTTATCCTGCCTCGGTGTTCTACAGAGAGACATAGACGCTCCTTTTTGCCCACTGCCTTAAGACTGTACAACTCATCCATGTGCTGACCCCCCCCCCCCCTCCCTTTTATATTTCCTATGGACAGTCTACACTTTGGTTTTTACTCCTTGCACCTTGTGTCACTGTGTTTTTATTAGTATTTTTATAATATGACCTGTGTTTTTATTGTCTATTGTTTTGTATTGTTTCTATTGGCTGCTGTGGCGCTGAAATTTCTCCTCAAGGGGATTCATAAAGTACCTACCTACCTACCTACCTACCTACCTATCTATATAGGCTAGCGTCAAATCACAACAAAAGTCATCTCAGGGCACTTTTCACATAGAGCAGATCTAGATAATACTCTTGAATTTACAGAGACCCAACAATTCCCCCATGAGCAGCACTTGGCGATGGTGGTAAGGAAAAACTCCCCTTTAATGGGAAGAAACCTCGAGCAGAACCCAGCTCTAGGTGAGCGGCCACCTGCTTTGACCGGTTGGGTTGAGAGAGAGAGAGATCTATATAAGCATAGCCGATGCCAATCTTTTGAGATGCAGTAGGGGCAGATAACATAGGCCTAGATAGAAGACGAAAATGGGAAAATTACGTGGATTTCCGTTTTTTCTCATTAACACGAAAATCAGAAAATTAAAATAATGCATTGTAGGCTATAGGCTATTTGTTTATCCTGTTATAAAACAAGTTAATAAAGCTGTGGACAGAGGGTAGCCTACACCAATGGTAGTGAAACGTTCATAGTTAGCGTCTAAGTTTAACATAGCCTAATGTTGAAAGTTCACAACATATAGGCCTAGCATATGAACAAGTTATGGCATGAGATGTATAATGCTTCATAAACAACGGTAACTTACATGGTGATCTCCTTCCTTTCTCGGTCATGTTGATCTTTTTTTTTCCTAATCATTTGAGTTTGTGAATGGTGCGTTGCTTGGTCCCTCTATATTGCCGCTGCAAGGACTTGTGGGACGGAATTATCTCCTTTCCTTTCGTAAAGGATGGTCAAGTGTACCCTATGCTAAAGGAGATTAGAAAGGAAGCATTGAAGCACCTTTCCTTAAAATTTAGAGAATTCGACCAGCTCTTATCATGGCTGCCACTTAGATACTTCCGGGTCATTTCACTCAGTTAGGAACCTTCCTAAGCAAAAAAGACTACTCGACTGCAGCCACTTGTCATTGTAGGCACAGGTGAAACTGATAACATGAATGATGGCTCAGTTCCATTAAGTGTCTCCATAATGTGTTCCAGCATGCATAACTCCAGCACCTCCCCTGAGTGGAATGCAGCCATTAATAATGTTATAGAATACACCTGTGCTTTTCCTGCTATGGCATGCTCTGGAAAGGTCTATAGGAGGCCTTACAAATTAATAGGCAATAAAAATGAACCATGTCTTTGATAAATCTCATATGAACTAATGAGACAGTATGTTGGATTCATATGGGAGACTGGGGACAGTTGCAGCATGGGACGGTTGCAACAGCTCTTATTCTTCCAATCAGAAACATGCTACAATGATGTTACTCATACTGCACATGCTCAGTTAGACCCTCCCCTGCAACAGGAAGACAGAAGACACATTCAACATTTGCTGCTGCATTTATTGTAAAAAAAAAAAAAATGTTTTGGAGATATGAAAGTACTTCTTTTTTCCCCAGGAGCTGTATTTTTGTCATATTGTTCTAACCTTTTGTATGAATTAATCCAAACTTACTTAGTTTGAATCATTATCTTGTTGACTTCTAATTGACATGGTTTGCATGTGTCCAGGTCAGTGTGTCTAGCCATCTAGGTCAGCTAACAGCCATATCAAAACAGGCCACACAAAAGTATTTTCCAACATACTCAAGACATTGTGATTACATAAAAGGATAGCTCACCCAAATATATAAAAATTTTCAACTGTTGTCTGCTACATTGGCACATCGATGCCATTACAAAAAATAAAAACAAGATTACATTAAAATGTATAGCCTACATTTATGCATGTCATTTTGAGTTACATAATCACTGGAGTTAACATGTTCATTTGATTAGTTTGTATTAAAGAAACATTAGTATTATAATGGTGTAATTAATAAATAGTAAGCCATTATTGTGTATTATACACTGAATAAACCGTTTTATTCTATTTGTTTTCGGTATGCCAAAAGTGAGAAAGAGGGTTTCTAACAGAGGGGTTCCCTAAAAAAACTCAATAACTTTTATTTGATAAATATCATTAAATAAATCAATAACACTATAATATTATTGTATAAATAAATTGTATTATAATATTATTGGACAACAATGCATGTTTTCTGTAAACTGTGCTTCTTGGGACAAAAAAAACAAAACGTTAATGTTAATTAATGAAATGTAATATATTTTAACATGTTGCAACTATCCCCGTGTCTGCTGTCCCCAGGTTTGGGGTCAGTTGTAACATCTGACTTCTCCCATTCAAATAAATTTAGTGAAGGATATGTCATATGTGATCATGTTTAAATGGTACGGATGCATAGCAGACAGAAGTAAGTTTAATATAAATCAATTTGGCTGGTGTAGTCCAAATATTCTCTCAGTAACAAAGAAGTGCAAAGTGTTGCAAGTTTCCCCAGTCTTCCCCTCCTTCATTATGTCTTGATTTTTCCCTTTTCTTTAATCTTTTCTTTGTATATATGTATCCCTGGTACGGTTAGTTCTGTGTGTGTGTGTATATACTGTTTATGTTAATGTATTTATGTTTGTTTAATTAATTTTTCAAATAGTAAATCTCATATATCCGAGGGTCCGGAAAGAAGCCCTATTCCTAACATTGTGATAAATGGGCTTCAATGTATTCCAACGGGGCGCCCCTCCTGGCCAATCAGGGTGTCTGCAGCAGCTTCGACACCACCCCCCAGCGGCCGCACAGGCGCACTGAGCTCCCAACTGCCATTTTGTGGCAGAGGCTACTCTGCTAAAGCGGGAGAGGGATTAAAACAAACTGCGAAGAAGCCTGCATTTCTTCTCAGCCTATTAAACTTTGTAGCACAGACTCCCTGCTTTCGGACGAGTTAAAGGGGAAGAGAAACACTCAAAAAGAGGTAAAGTATCACTACTTTTCTGATAAGGGGGGAGTTTGCAGGATCTTTAATCGGCCTCTAGGTGTCACGATGGGGCTCTGGGTCCGGGCAGCTCGTCGGAGAGTGTTTGTCTCCCTCTATCGTTATTGAAAAACCCGTCAAAATACGTTTAAATATCCGAAGTTGCGATAAATGTACACACAGCCCACTGTATTTTACATGTATCTGTGAAAATACCGTCGAGGATAAGTTACGAATACTTGGATGATTTGGTTGGAGAGTTTAGGCCGAGGCGTCCATTTTCTCGCTTCTTTGTTTCCAGTCTTTACTGCCTTGACGACATGGAAACTGGCGGGTTTAAGTTATCGCCCTTAGCTAATGCTAGTTTCTTTGCATTCATATATGCCGAGTGTAAAATCAACACGCATTCCTACGTGAACGATGCCGTTAAGTTGTGAGTGCACACAAACACCGAGTCGCTTTTTTACCCAGCTGACAGTACTTTTAAGTATGTTATGTAACATTAAACCAGAGATTTATTTGAAGAAATCTATGTAGCAACTCGCGTTAGCCAAACAGCTAACGTTTGGTCAATTCAGTCTAGGCCTATCCCCACCCAGTGCCTTTAGTAACATTATGTCTGATAGTATCGAAAGCGCCGGAGTCCCCCAAAATGTCCACAGCTAACCTTAGCTATAGTAGTTCGTTTAACTGAATAGGTTGTCGCATCTACTTAAGGATTTCCTGGTAGCGAAATATACACACAGAGACTGTAACGTTAAGGCCAGCGCAGAAAACAGAATGACGAGGCATTCACAGCAAAACGGCGATCACAGCGGCCACTGATTCACTAAGACCAAATACTCGATTTGTGTTTTCCGTAAATCAGCCATCTTCCATGATCGAGCACTGCATTTCTCTTCTTTTATTCCCTGTCATCGCGCTGCGGTCGGATTTGGCAGTTGTTGTTGCACCCGTCGCCCGCTTGTCTCTATTCTAAGCCCACCTAGAGCATCATAGCCACAGATATATATTATAGCAGAGAGCTCCCTCTACGACTCGGCTTGGAGAGCTACAAAAATACCGCTATATAAGCGCTGTGCAAGGAGGCGACAGCTGCCCGGCTGGGCGCTCAGTATCATTGCTGTGTTGTGGTATATTTGATGTAACGTTACTGTGAGTCAAAGCCTCTATGAAGGCCTATTCCAGAGCCTCCACCATTTAGCAACATAAAGATAAGATGTCATGACATGCCATACCTAACAAACAGAGGTATTGTCACAAACATGACTATGCAGCTGCTACACTCCTCATCACTAATACATACAGGTTACATTTCCCAAGTTGTCAGTATTTATCCCGTTGAGATCGGAATACAGCTGCAGTGTTTTTAAATGAGTGAATACAGTTGGTCAATTGACATCATCTCAAGTACACACACTCAGAGTCCATCTTATTAGCTACTTTGATTGTTAATGTTAAAAGCTACTTCATTTAAAATATGCGTCATGTCTACAACCAGCATATGACGCAGGCAAGGTTAAAGAGTTAAATCATCTTTTGACCAAATATGCAAATCGTTTAACTCAATGACCTACAGGGTCTTTAGATTTAGACAGTCTGGGTCTTGCACTAGGGCGAATAAGTGGTAATTCAGCATGGACCAAACCCACCAATGAAAATTTCTTTGAATTCAGAAAAGGGCCAGCAAGATTTTAAGCTTGTGAAATGCTTGGAAATCATTTTAAGGTCTGTTGTTAACTATTACCAAAAAACAACTCAGCTTGTCTTATACAAAAAAAATCTCTTGAGAATGTATAGCGATAGAGTCAAAATAACCAGATGTGCTTAGGCCCAGTACTGATATTGGTATTTGGACAGTTAGAATTTTATTCAACACTGTGAAGAAAATGAAAGTTTTTTTTTTTTTTTTTTTTTTTTTTTTTATTAGATTATTATTCGTGCTATAAAATAAATAAAAAAATCTGATGGGCCACAGTGAAGACCTGAACACCAACTAAACATATTGCCAGTAAAGTCCACAAGGACTTTATTAATCCCCTCCCCTCAGGGATTAATAAAGTATATCTTCTTCTATATGCACAGAGCCTTCACTCTCTGCTAAACAGCCTCAACTTGCATTAGAAAAGTGTGCACTTGAAACAACCAAAGAGCTAACAGAACAATGGCCAAGAACAATGGCCAAGTAAAGAAAAAAAAGAAAACATAGAATTACTCAAAAAAAAAAGAAGCATTTAAGTTAGTGTGATTGTTAAAAAATGATACAGAGAATTGTATAAAAAGCTCCTACAAGTATCAGGGAACTCATCTCCTATGTAATATTAATATAATCTGCTGAAACAGATCATGATAGCTCATTTTACACAAACTTCCTGCAGTTATGCATTTGGGTTAATTGTTCAGTTTGTCGGTTATTCTGCACTGTTATTGTTATGTACTGAATATAATGTGGAATATTGATAAAATAGGTCACTTAGTCAGGCCTCATCAGTTTACTCAATGACAGAAAGGAGGTCCCTTGAGAGAAAACGTAGGGTACCACCTAACTATGTAGCCTAATGGAGAAACAATTTCTAAATGACCCCAAATCTAGTTACTGATCATCCAAAATATATTGGCCCAATTTCAGTGGGAATCCTCCCAACATATAATGTTTATAAGTGTTTATTTAGTGTCCCACATTGTGTATAAAACTAAAGTTGCATTTGCACAAACACATTTGAGTTAATAAGGTATGCATTTTGGTGTTATGTCCAGCTGTTAAAGCAGAAAGCATTTTGTTAAGTTATAGTGCAGGGTGTCTGTTTACAAATGTTTTCTACCCGTTCACATTAAATCAACTTACTGTTTTTAACCACATGTTTAAGAAGGATGATAAACACTCACAGACTTACACATTATTTTTGAACATGGTTTTACAAGCTCAAAATTATACAGACCCTTATTTTATGTTTTTCCGTCAGCTTGTGGAATCTATAGCCCTTTTTAAACAGGAATTGTGCACATTTGCAGGAAAGCCCAATGAGTCTTCTTTCAGCATTGGCAGTATAAAAACAAAATCGGGGAGTGCAGCAAAATGCTGCCTACCTACTTTTGTTTATACAGAATGTGCCTTTTTCGGAGCAATGGGGGCATGAACAAGTAACAAAACATGTAGCTCAGCATGTGATGTAAACAGTGACGGGAGGGAAGCCGCGGCTGGTCAGTCCTTCTGCAATTCTCTCGTAAGTTGGCCCGTTCCTCACTGTTCCTGTCATTTGACGTTTAATGGCCTCTTCGTTTGCGAGGGCAAGGAGGGCGTGCATTTCCTTGTCTCCCCAGTTGCTCATCTTTACAGTGTCTATCAGGTTTGCATTTCCCTCTTGCTACTAGCTGCTCGCTAATTCCTGCTATCAGCTGTTTCCTGTTTATCCACCACCAGTGGGTCGCACGTGCGTCGTCGTCAACAGCCCCTCCCGTTGTGGATGGGCGCCTCGTTCTTTTTAAACTAAAAGGGTTCCGCCAACATGACTACCCTACAAGGCGGAAAATTGGGCGCCTCGAATCAGCTCGCCAATCCAGCTCTGTGTGTCTAAACGCTACAGCTTGCCGGCAAAACAGCCCAACATTCGCGGAAAATCTCGCAGTGTAAAAGGGGCTTATGTCTTGAACATTCCTGCTGCTTCTAGATGCAAATGAGGTCTTGCTTGGTATAAAGCTTCTTTGCCTAATAAGGAAGGCACTGTGTGAATGAAAGTTGTTTTGGAAGACTGCAAAGAATCTCTTCAACTGTTTATTCAAAGTTGGATTGACACCCACAGCAAATTGAAAATTAAGCAGTCCCTTTTATGTGTGACAGTTTGAGTAACCTCGTTCACCACTTCACTTAATCACTTGGTCTTAATAGTATACTCCAGAAAACAGGGGCATTCTCAGCTGCTGAGCTGGAAAAATAAAAAGAGAAGATGAGCTGTTATGGAAGCACTGAGTAGTAGAGTGAATGTATCTGCCCATCTCATTGTGATGATGTATTCTCCCTCCCCTCTTGCAGGTTTACAGTCAGGTAGCAGCCTAAAGCCTCACGTGAATGCAAGTGTCTTGAACAGAACATTTAACATCAGAGATGTGTAGGCTGATAAAGTCATGGTGTTTGTATGTGAAGGAAACATCTCTGTGTCTAGGTGCAGCTGTGTAACATTTTCCTCTTCCCTCTCTCAGGTTGGCAGGGACAGTCAGATAGCAGACATTGGATTCAGCAAAGCTCAGGGCTTTCAGCGGCAAAGCAAAAAGGGAGATCACCTGTCTCAAAACCCTGCAGGCTGCGGCCAAGTCTACAGAAATCATGACAGTTACAGTTTATCGTTGCTATTTCAGGTAACATTAGTAATGTAAAGTGCCAACAATTTTACAAGAATGGCTTTTTTGAAATATGTCAAATTGGCCACTGATATTCTCTAAGACACACCTTTTTCACCAAACTGTGGGTCAAAAGTCAGTAGTGAACAGTTGGTTACACTGTGCAGCGGGCCATGTAGGTAACCAAAGATGTCGATCAAGAACACTGAGATTCAAAATAGTTAAACTTTGCCAGCTCACTGTGGGTGGATTTAACTTGACACAAGCGTAAACTATGCTCAGCACTAGGATTTAATGGTTTGTTGTAACTTAAAACAGCAAGGCTACTTGCTGGTAACACCACCAGGGCTCAAAATACCACATGCATATACATAGTAGTGCACTTAAAATTTTAGCTGTCCATGTGATCATCCGCTCTGCATCCATCAGTGTTCATAACTTGGTACAGCTGCCAACTCATGCATTGACTGTAAGCCTCATGCAGTTGAAACTTTTCACATGCTCTCATTAAACAGTTTATGCTCAACACACATCTATTTTTTTTTAAGCAACAAAAAAAATTTAAGTGATAATGTTTCGGAGCGAAGACAGGACACTTTCTATGCATGTACAGACATGAGGAGCAGCACAGCATTGTAAAGTAGCACTGTAAACACTGCACCACAGTGAAGTTAGTTTGAAGTTGGATATTCAACAGTGCAGACCCAGCTGTAGTGTCTTTACTCAGTTTCACCTTATGTTGGCAACAAGAGGACAGCCCTCTGTTTAACTGACTGAGAAATCATCATTGTATTAGGCCTACTATTTAAATAACTCAGACCGATGTTTTTCAATACCGTCATGTTGACTTGCCAATATTAGTGAATATTTCTATTAAAAAAAGTAACAAAAATATACTAAATTGGTCTCATGTAGCACACATATTTTCATAATTTTTAGTTATTTTATTCAACATAAATAATAATAATTTATAGAACATATTGGCGGTTTTTTTTTCAGTAACTGTATGTGGCTCAGTGACTTAAGCCCTTATTAGATAGGAATTGTGCGAATTTGCAGGAAATCCCAGTCAGTCTTTTTTCAGCATTGGCAGTATAAAAACAAAATCGGGGAGTGCGGGGAATGTTTATACATAATGCGCCTTTTTCGGAGCAGTGGGGAGCGTGAGCAAGTAACAAAACGTGTAGCTTAGCGTGTGACGTAACCAGTGACACGGGAGGGAAGCCGCGGCTAGTCAGCCCTTTGGCGATTCTCGTAAGTTGGCCCGCTCCTCACCGTCCCCGTCATCTGACGGTTAATGGCCTCTTCATTTGCGAGGGCAAGAATGGTGCACAATTCCTTGTCTCCTCAGTTGCTCATCATTACAGTGTCTGTCAGGTTTGTGATTCCCTCTTGCTACTAACTGCTCACTAATTCCTGCTATCAGCTGTTTCCTGTTTATCCAACACCAGTGGGTCGCACGTGCGGCATCATCAACAGCTCCTCCCACAAGTCTTTAACAGCCCCTCCTGTTGCGGAAGACCGCCTCGGTCTGTTTAAACTAAAAGAGTTCCGCCAATATGACTACCCTACAAGGCGGAAAATTGGGCACCTCCGCTTAACTCGCCAATCCGGCTCTGTTTGTCTAACGCTCACAGCTTGCCGGCAAAACGGCCTAACATTCGCAGAAAATCTGGCAGTGTAAAAGGGGCTTAAGATTTAATATCAAGTAAGTATCACTTCACTGGGCACACAGAACACACATCATATCGTATTTTTATAAATATTTTATGAAAAAATCATGAACACTGTTGTAATCATGAGGAGTTGATAATTAAGTGTAGAAGTCATTAGTCCATAATATCAATTGATTGATATGAGTAAATATTTATTAAATCGAAGAAAAGAAGTCCTAATATGATTTTTTTTTTTTTTTTTAAAAACTCTTCCATATTAGGTTCAAGATAAGCTGCCCAAAATGTCCCCCTGGTCGTATAAAATTTGAAGTAGTTCGACTGTACATTATTGTAATTTTGGTTGGATTCGGCCATGGCAAAATTCTGTATAAAATAGGGAAAAGAAACACCAAATGGTGCAGTAAACCCCTTTTTTTTAAGTTACAAGCACCACTGCATACACACAAATAGTATTAAAAGCCTTGTCTTTTTTGGGGGGAAAGCTGGAATTTCTGTCATAAACAAAATTTGATTTTAAATGGAACTACAGATGTTAAGTCACAGAATGGTGTTTGTCCAGATTCTAATGTAATTATAAAGTATACTAGCCAGTGATTCTGAATTTTCGGTAATCTGTTTTTCATAATATACCATTACTAGATTTGCCTCAGTGTTTATATAAAAGAGTGTCAGAGCTAAAACAAGTAGTTGATTAACCACATTTTAATAGTTAATTATCTAAGCATAACACTAAAAACAAAGGTTCCAGCAACTCAAATGTGAATATATGTAGTTTTTGAAAATCTTATATGTAAATTCAGTGTTTTGTGGGTTTGGACTTTTGGTCAGATGAAACAGTTTAATACAACAATCTTCAATATATGAACATAAAGATGCACATTGTGAGGATTTTATTTGGGGAAAAGGAAGATTTTGGTCTGAATTTGTGGTGAATGCAAAAGTGTCAATTTCCAGTGTTTAACCCTGCTCAGCATCAATGTGGACCAACAATGGGGAGAACTTGGAATCAGAGATGAGGTAATATACTGCTGATAGTGTTTGTTTCCACAATGCCATATTTCAGTTCCTACCCAGCATGGACGGAGGGCCAACAGAGGGTGTAGGGGTGGTGGAGGTCCCCACCAAAGACTTCCCCTCCATCCAGGCTGTTCACAGCCAGGATGCCATGGTGGCTGACCTCCTCCAGCAAGCTGCGGAGGCCGGGGGCGTGGTAGAGGGACAAGCTGGAGTCGTCCTGGAACAAGGTTCTTACTAACTGGACATGAAGTAGTCCTGCATTCATTATGTAACCAGAGCACAAAGTAGTAGATTTATATTTCAAGTAGAAGCAATAATGTACGTTTTTGTAGAGAATGTAGGTCAGTATTTTATTCCCAGCAATGTTGTGTTTCAGGTCACAGTGAAGGAATGGTAGCAGCCACCCAGGCCCAGCAGCAGCTGATGGAAGCTGGGGTGGGGGTTGGTGTGGAAGGTGGAGCAGGGGTTGAAATGATGGTTATGGACTCACTGGATCCCACTTTGTTGCAGATGAAGACTGAGGTAAGCTCTCTGTTAGACAGGCTTGGTCTCACAGGAAAGTTTAATTATTGCTGATGTCACTCTAGTTTTAGAAATGAAATCAGCTAAAAGTGAGGACGCCTAACATGTTTGCTGGAGCTGTTGGTTTACTCAAAGTTTCATGTAACAGCCCTTTAAAATAACACTGATTTGCAGGTGATAGATGCTGCTGTGGGGGGAACATCAGCAACTGTGGGTGTTGTTGGAGGGGTAGCGGGTGCTGCTCACCAAGCAACTGTAACAACGGTGGACCAGACTCAAATCATCACATTGCAGGTAGGTGCTCTACATGATAGCATCTTCCACATCTTCCAGTTATTTCACAGTTTGTTCCTGTGGGAGAAAAGCTGGATTCAAAAGATGTATGTAAGCCTTTAAGAAGATATAGCCCCAATAGTTGTATCCACCCTTAGATATTGAATTTGTTTTCGTAGATAACCTGTTGTTTCCCCGGACATGTGTGCTGACCTCAGGTCTCTCTGTTGTCAGGTGGTAAACATGGAGGAGCAGGCAGCTCTGGGTCTTGGGGAGCTCCAGCTGGTCCAGGTGCCTGTTTCTGCCACTACTGTGGAGGCCCTGCAGCAAGGAACCTTTGTAGACACCACTGCTATGCCAAAGGACGGAGACCCAGTCATCTGCCACACCCTGCCGCTGCCTGAGGGCTTTCAGGTACACAAACAGACTTATGGATCAGGCTTTAACTCAAATGTTTAACACTAATGTGTGACTGAATTTCAAAATTAGCAACCTCATCAAGTTTTAGGCCTCTGGCAGAAATGCCACATAAAAACATTTGAGTCCATTTTACATAAACCTCACCATTTTAATTTTTCTAAAAACTTCTGTGTAAAACTTCCAACATGGCTTAAAGAATAACTTCTGCATTTTTCAGCCTGGACCCTATTTCCCTGTGTCAGTTAATTAAAGGGCCAGTGTGTAAAATGGGTTGAAAACAGTGACATCAGTGGTCAAATTCTAGATTGCAGGGCTCACTCGCTCACCCCTCCCGTCGGGTAAATGACGGTGGCTTCGTAGGGACTAAAAGCCTTGCGCACGACTTTTTCAGGAGTAGGTCTATCTAGCGACGAGGTGAATGTTTATTTAGAAATCTAAGCCATGTTACTATATTGTAATGAATCCCTCACGAGCAGGAGACCAGAGGAGCGTTCGGGAAAAAGGCCCGTATATTTGAGCACTCCAGAAACTCCGGTAACACTCCACTCCGTCCCAAACTCTGACTCTTCTAGCGTAACAGACACACTTCATAACTTTACACACATACTCGTTTACCATGCCGAGTGGGCACCCCCATCCCCTCTCTGCTCAATCTCCAGCCCGCACACTGACTGACAGCGTAGCCGGTAAACAGAGCTCAGCTGTTTATTTAGCCTAGCAATATCTCCGGACTATAGTAGCTGCAATGGACGACTTTGAACGCGATTTTGAAGAGTTTCTTGTAGCGGACACAGACCCAGAGCCATACCTGTTTGAGCCGGAGCATACAGATGAGGAACTCCATGTGTTTGATGCTGAGCGGGCGAGAAGAGAGGCTGAATGCACAGAATGGGATTCGGTGCTACTGCTACCATCGTTGGGGAGATATATCATCAGGAGGAAAAGCGCCGCAGAGAGTGCATCACAAGGAGTGAAGTTGCGTCTTCTTTTCCTCGCAGATGACGGTTCGGGTTCATTCTCTCCTGTTGCGTGGTAAGTGTGGTCCATTCGCAAACTTTATAACTAAAAAAACTTTTCACTACTCTCTATCGACGAACTACTAACACTCTGCTGTTTCTTCCTCCTTCTTCCTTCCTTCCGCTGTCTTTGTTGGTTTATTTACACACGCGTAACGCGTTCTCTGGCTGGCTGGATTGTCCGCTCTGGCTGCCTTACATACATAGCGGTGCAAGATGGCGATCTCTCTAAAGCAAGGCCCTTGCTATATATATATATAAAAGCATAATTATAAGGCTACGAAAACCAAACGAATTTTATTTTATAGCGATCATACACTTGTATTAACATATTAATGGGTAGAATATTCAGATTCAGATTGACAATAAACCATGCCAAATATTACACACTGGCCCTTTAAAGAGATCGATTTTAGAAACTTTTCTAGTATTGAGGGAGCCAGCAGCTTCCTCATGATATTTCAGAGAGAGACTTCTACTTAACGAGGCAATAACAAATCGACCGGATCAAGTGAAAGGTAAAGACACTTCAGACACTTATAATAACAATCTGAGCTGCTCTGTGGCAAAAATAACCACTTTTAATGGACACACAGTGATGACGTTTAGTGGCCCCATGTGCTTCCATTACAGCTCGTTCCATGGCTGCCAGCTGCTTCCAGCTCCCTCAATACTAAACCAATTTCAGAAATTGTTGTTGCAGTCTCTTGTCTCTCTTATCAATTTGCAAGGGGAAACAGGGTCCAGGTCAAAAAATGCTGACGTTATCCTTTAAGTCTGACTTGAATGTTATTACATCGGTGTAAAGGCCACACAAGGTAAAATAGATAAACTACTTTTTCTGCCTTCAAAAGGCTAATTTAAAGTTGTGTTGTGGTGTGTCTGGGGCACTCTGAAGTTACACCCCCAAAATGTTAATTAGTAGTGGGTTTTCTATGGGGTTTCACTGTGTTTGCAGTTCAGTTTGACTAAACTAACACACCTAAAACACACATAAAACATGGCTTAACAGTAACCTTATTAAACAAAAGTACAAAATAGGGCTCCATTATAGCTCACAAAGTTCACAGACAAAACTTTGTCTTTGGCTAGATATGTTTTTCCCACAAATACAGCATAGCATCAGCCTGTAACATTCCCCATTGCATTTCCCATTAGAAAATCTGTGTGTTCTGCAATAGTGCATCCAATTTCTTTTTTACATTCATACACTCTAATTTTTCCTCACAGTGAAATGCACTGTATGTCAGAATAGAGAGCAGGGCTGCAACACTAGCAGGCTGAGGTGGACAAACACAGAGTAC
Source organism: Epinephelus moara (assembly GCF_006386435.1). Classification (NCBI taxonomy): domain Eukaryota; kingdom Metazoa; phylum Chordata; class Actinopteri; order Perciformes; family Serranidae; genus Epinephelus; species Epinephelus moara. Next base: position 4,458,583 of record NC_065525.1, read on the forward strand.
AGTAAAGATTGGCATTATTTTAGAAATAAGTGAATGAACCCATAATTCCATCAGGAACATCATTCTCTCATACACTTAAGCAACTACAGAATAAAACCAGTCACGAGTTTCCCTAAGTGATTAATTGACCAAACAGTGAATGCATTTGATGTGTAGGTTGTCAAGGTTGGTGCTAATGGGGAGGTAGAGACAGTGGAGCAGGAGGAGGGAGGAGAAGCCCACCCTGAAGAGGAGGAAGATGAGGAGGTTGGAAATCAGCTACTTGAAGAAGGGGAGGATGAACCCATTCCACCCCCGACTGACGACCCAAACTGGGCTAAAGACCCAGACTATCAGCCCCCATCTGGAGCTATCAAGAAGACCAAGAAGGTCAGCTAGTTGTGTGTTATCAATATCTGTTGTAGTGGAAGTAAAAGTCTTCTCTGTAATTGAACTGGACTTAGACAACATGTTGACAGGTGTGTCTTTAACTGTCGTCAGCTGATGATGAGGTCTAATGAGTTGCTGTTTTGTCCAGGGTAAAAAGAGTCGTCTGCGTTATGCTGAAGGAGACAAGGACATGGATGTCAGTGTCTATGACTTTGAAGAGGAACAGCAGGAAGGCCTTCTGTCTGAGGTCAATGCTGAGAAAGTGGTGGGCAACATGAAACCACCCAAACCCACTAAGATCAAAAAGAAAGGTGAGAACCTGCTGTTTGCTGGACTAGTGGTGTAATGGCAATGACACACACACAAAAAAAAAGGTGGGGGGGGGGTGGTAATCATCACTCCCTAAGATATCTGCGGGGAGGAATGAGGCCAGAGTCAAGATGCCAAACTCTATCTATGTTCTGTTGTTCAAATAAACATTTAAAAGGTGTCTAATGGTGAGTCTAATAAATAAACAATACAAACTCACAAAAGTCAGGAAAGGTATATTTTTACACCTATTTACCTTTTGAAACGGAGAAACGTTGAACGCACCCAGAATTCAAGTTTCTCTTTTACTGAAAAAAGACAAGCTTAGTTGCCTTGTGAATGCTTCGAAAAACACACTTCATTTCAAATCAACATAAGCAAAATAAAACTCACCAAAACTGGTCAGTCTACAATAAACCCTTAATTTACTGAGTTAGATGGGAAAAATATGTTTCTCCCTGCAGTCTTTCTGCTGTTGCTAGCCACCTGTCCTGTACTGTTAATCCCACCACTCACAGTCATTTCTCAGCTCAGCTGCCTGCTCCACCAGTAGAGACTGGCCTCTGGTGGTTCGTGCTGTGCACTACACACAGTACAGTCTTAATGCAGCCTCTTACTGTGAGGTTAAGAGAAAGATAAGCGTCTGTATTTTTGATGATATTGAAAATCATGCCGTCAGGATTTCTGTACTGTAATAGAGTGATAAGGCCCAAGCCTCTCATATGACATCCAAGACAGGTTTCACACTACAGTTTGTCAAAAATAGAACATTTATTGAGGACCCAATCACATGACAACCTGTGAGTCCTGGAGACTCACAACATATAACGATGCATTGTAATACTACTATGTTCTTATCACAGTCTCATTATTTCTGTCGTCAGTGCTAATATAATAACAAAGACAACAACATTTGTTTAACCTAATCTGAAAATGAAATGTTTTTTAGACCATTTTTTAAACAAGAACGAACATTTTCTTGATTATTTTGATTATGTTTATTTTGCATTCTTACATTGCTCAATATATGATGGTTATGTGCACCAGCTTAGAGTCTAAGGGTGATTTCACACCTAACCCTTTAGGTTCGGTTAAAACAAACTCAGGTCCATTTGCACAGTTAGTACGGTTCATTTTAGCTAGTGTGAAGGATGTCAGTTGTTCCCAAGTGTGGACCAAACAACTGGGTCTTGGTCCCTGTCCAAATGTGAAAGAAAACAAACCAATCACAGGATTTTATGATAGCAGATATGTGATTTTAGCAACAGCTAAACCAATAATGAGTCCATCTGCTGATCGTGAAATCTGTCTGCGACTTAGAATTAGAATTGATCCTGGTAGAGGCCACGTATATCCCACAACCCATTTATTCAGTGAGGGTATATTCCCTCATTAAAAAGCTGTTAAAACTGCCATTATTGTATTTGACTCCGTGTACTTTGTCTATTCATTAAGTTCATTAAAAAGTGTGTGACAGTGATCCCACAGTATTAAGCCCTGAATCAATACTGTACAAGGCTTTTGCAAGCCTTCTTTTTATCTGTCTCTGTGTTAGTCGTTTTTCATAACATGCCATTGATTTGCAGTCTAAAGCTGTTTCCACCAAACATTTTTCGGTATGGTACCTTTGGAACCAAAAGTACCCTTCAGACATGGTACCTAGACCCTAGCGTTTCCACCTTAAACCGTGCCCTGAAATGTGAGCAGGGTTGTTGTCACTCACTTCTCCGTCTGCACCTTGTTTATCGTCCAGAACTAGGCTGCACAACGACATTTTCAGAACAAAATAAAACAGGCTGCAGTGAGAGTATCTCGCCATGGGATTTTCAAATATAGCGGGTTTGTGCATGTAGTCCTTCTCAGGCAAGCTTGGGGTGATGCCGTAGCCTGACGATACGCGACCCTTTTTTTCCCCTTCAAGTGAGGATTAGAATATATGCAGTTCCTATAACCCGGGTGAAAACTGATACGTTTTAACGCTTGAAGATCCACTCATTACTAAAAGTGTATGTCATATAAAAACTCAAGTAATGGTCAAAGTTGTCATGTGGATATTTAAGGTGTGCTGATGGATTCACATCGTCAGCTCGTGCGTTGAGTAACATTACAAGTTAATGTTCCACCTTAAAAAATCCCGGCAGTTGGCCCAGTGAATGAATTTACTTTTTCCTCCGACTCCGGCTGCTTCAAGAGGCAGCAAAACATCCTTATATTATATAGTTGCAGTCTACTAATTAAACTCTCCACGATATGAACAGTGGTTCTGCCTCAAACCAGCCACAACTCTGCCCTGAGCAGAGTGACCGTCTGCTCCTGACACATCAACAGACTGCAGTGTTCATAGCTCCACCTTTTAGTACCAGATCTGTGTGCTAGGTACCCCAACAGAAGGGGTACCAAAAATGGTAATGGTACGGCACGGTTCCATTGGTTCCATCCACAACTTTTTACAGTGGAAACGGAAAAACGTGTACCAAACTGAACCGTACCGTACTGCTTGGTGGAAAGGGGGCTTAATAATAGCCTACTTGTGATGCTTACAATCAGTTACATCCAGGGGTGTAACGGTACACAAAAATCACGGTTCGGTACGTACCTCGGTACACAAGTCACGGTTCGGTTTTTTTCGGTACAGTAATGAAAAAAATAGACAACTATTAAATATCTTTTACTTATTGGTAACCTTATTAAAACATACCACCACAGCAGTTAACTCTTTTTACACAATTTTTGAATGAAACAAATATATATAAAATCCTGCTTTTTCACATTGTTTGAATGAAAATAGAAATATAAAAGTGAAAAATAAAATCCTGCTGTTTTTTTAACACATTTTTTGAATGAAAAATATAAATATACATTTCTGCTTTAACAGTTTTACTCAATTAAAATAAAAAGTATAGTGCAGCTGGTCAGCTTTAAAGCCTGCTCAGATTCAGTTTTACTAGGAACTTACTTAGCTTTCCCACTTTGTTAAAGTGCAGTAAACAAAACATGCTTATATCTAAAGTGCAGCTTAAACAATTTTACTCAACTCCAATGGCGTTGGTTATTTCTTTAGCGCGATGGTCAGGGAAACGCTCTTTCTTTTTAAACGACGACGATATCGTAGTTTGCACCAGATTGCTTTTTCTAGTCGTGCCGGTTAACGTTCAAACTCGGGTGGTGTCGCTTTAGATGCGTTAGCATGTTAGACGTGTTTCCAAGTACATACCCGACCGCTGTTCTGCAGTGTCGGCACACTGCTTTTGTCTTGTCCACTTGTTTATTTCCATCTTCGTATTTTACCCTGAAACCAAAGTGTTCCCAAACGGAGGACTTAAGGTTTGCGGGTGGGTCTTCAGGTTCGTCAGGCTCACTTGCCATGTTGTCAAAATGTGAGAATGCGCTGCACAAATAAAAAAAAAAAGTGAAAGCGGAGATTTACAGTCGGACTCTGTCCGTCACTCAATTATGTCCATCGGGGAACTAGATATTTTAAATGGTTCGGCTCGCAAAAATGGAATTAAAATAAAACAAAATAAGATAAAATAATATCCTGCACCCAATAATTCGGTACAGGGTCGTGCCGAACCGAAAGTCACGAACTGAACGGTTCGACACAAATACATGTACCGTTACGGCCCTAGTTACAGCTCTATGAGCTCTTTATGAAACCAAAGAACAGAAATATAAAGACATTCTAAGCATTGAAGTGCTGCTACATAAACTTCTGTCAGTCACCAGAATATGATTTCTCCATGTTGATCCTGATGATGCAGGATGACAAATGAGAAAACTGTCCCATCAATAAGTTACTTGTCATTTAGTAGAACTTCATGTTTACTCCTCTTTGTTCATTTGCAAAAACTCTAAAACTAAAATGCAACAATGTATCATTTTTTCCCCTCTGGTGTGAACCAAATGAATCCAACTACAGGCGTGAAAGCACCCTATGCAGAAGAGAAAAGATTGCCAGGATTAGCTTCTGTTCAGAGTCCACTGCATTTATTGGCTGCAGGCTCCTGTACACAAAAATGCGACATGTCTTACTGTGTCATCAGTTTTTTTTTTGTTTTTTTTTGTTGTTGTTGTTGTTGTTGTTGTTGTTTTTGCCTCAGAATGAGATGAGTGGTCACGTATGCTAAAAGTGATGAAAAAAAATGGTATCTGACTATTCACTGTTATTGCTCATCGACTTTAAGTGAAATTGTATTGTGATGAAAACATCATCTTTTTATTGTTTCTACAAAATTCTGTTTTTCAAAAATCACAAATTGTAACTGAAGCTTAATATAATAAGTTATTAAAGTTTTTGTTCAGTTCTCAGGTATGCTTCAGATGCGATTTTAAGTATCTCTTATGTCTTTGTTTTGCGCGGAGACAGTAGCTACGGGAAAATGATAAAAACACTGTAATTGAATGTGAGGTGTGTGTGTCGTTGTCATGTGTTAGGAGTGAAGAAGACGTTTCAGTGTGAGCTGTGTAGCTACACGTGCCCTCGACGCTCCAACCTGGACAGACACATGAAGAGCCACACAGACGAGAGACCTCACAAATGTCACCTGTGTGGAAGAGCCTTCAGGACAGTCACCCTGCTAAGAAACCATCTCAATACACACACTGGTATACACAACTACACCTCTTCTTATTAACATTAGACTCTAATGGGACCACAACAGTAGGACTAGTTTCAAAGGAGACAGGTGACTGATTCGGTTTTCCATTACCATGCAAGAATAGCTAAAACGTGTCCTTTTGGTTTTTTTTTTAATGCAGGAACTCGTCCACACAAGTGCACAGACTGTGATATGGCTTTTGTGACCAGTGGAGAGTTGGTTCGTCATCGTCGCTACAAACACACACACGAGAAACCCTTCAAATGCTCCATGTGTGACTACGCCAGTGTGGAGGTAACACAAGCTCCTGTCTGCTTTGTTTTTGTTACAAAGTTTAATCTTTTACATTTGCTACACTCACTTTCACCCACATCCACTCAGTCAGGAATAAAGAACAGTGAAGGATACATCCACAGTTGTCTAGTCAGCAGCTCTGAGGGAGGAAGTTAAAGAGTTCATCTACACTGTTTCAGACAGTAGATATACAACAGTTCTAAGTCTAAAATAGTTACCAGCAGCCATGTCTTTATGATGGCAGATGCATTTTTTGCTGTAGTGTTGTGATATGTGACCATGTGTTTGTGTGTGGATGTTTTGTAGGTGAGCAAACTAAAGCGTCACATTCGTTCCCACACTGGTGAGCGTCCATTCCAGTGCAGTCTTTGCAGCTACGCCAGCAGAGACACATACAAACTGAAGAGACACATGAGGACACACTCAGGTAAACTTAACCGCTTAACTGCTTTTCTACCTTCAAAAGCACTGGAGAAGAACGACTGGCATATGTTAGTTTTCAGAAATATAGCACCAGTGTTTCATTAATGCCCCTGCGCTGGTGATAGCCATGGTCAGAGGCATTATGTTTTCGGGTTGTCCGTACGTACGTAACATTCATTTATCCTGTCTTCATGAGCACGATATCTCAAGAACGCCTTAAGGGAATTTCTTCAAATTGGGCACAAACATTCAGTTGGACTCAACGATGAACTGATAAGAATTTGGTTGTCACAGGTCAAGATCCTTGTGACCTTGTCTTTCTCATTTTTGTGAATACAATGTTTCAAAAATACCTTGAGGGAATTTCTTTGAATTTAACACAAATGTCCACTAGGACTGAGAATAAACTGGTTAGAAATTTGTGGTCAAAAGTTGAGGACAGCGTGACCTCACAATAAAGGTTTTTTGGCCATAATTCAAATATTCATGTGCTTATTATGACAAAACTTCACAAAAATGTCTAATAGGATAAAATAATGAAGAGATGACATTTTATATCCAAAAAGTCAAAGGTCAACTTCACCCATCTTGGGTGTCTACCTTGAAACTCCTGATCATCTGTTCTGTGGCTGTGAAGCATCCATGTTTTTACAGGCATACAATCGTGGGGTGACAATTCCAGTTTTGGTTTGTTTTGGTTTTATTCTGGGGATAAAGGCATATAAAGTGATGTCTTTATGTTAATATGGTTATTTTTTAGCTCCCTTGAAAAACAAAAAAAAGATTCCAATCAACAGGTTAGGAGGTCATTTGACCTTTTGCTCACCTCTCCCATTTATTGTCAACTACAACCAACTAGAGAAGTATCATATTTATCTATAAATACTGATGGATGCAGGATTGTTAAAATCTATACTTTTGGGCTAAATCTTACATTGTTTCATACCTCCTACCCGATTGTTACTTCATAAGATTATGAGAGCAATGATCAACCTGTGTACATTCTCCATCCTCTTCTCAGGAGAGAAACCTTATGAGTGCTACATCTGCCATGCCCGATTCACCCAGAGTGGAACCATGAAGATGCACATTCTGCAGAAACACACAGAGAATGTGGCCAAATTCCACTGTCCACACTGTGACACTGTCATCGCACGCAAGAGTGACTTGGGTAACACTGACACACACACACACACACACACACACACACACACAGTGAAACTTAAAGGCATAGTGCACCCACAAAAAAACAACTTAGCCATTATCTACTCACCCATATGCCGAGGGAGGCTCAGGTGAAGTTTTAGAATCCTCACAACACTTGCAGAGATCCCAGGGGAGAGGGGGTAGCAACACAACTCCACCTAATGGAGGCTCCGCAAGTGTTGTGAGGACTCTAAAACTTCACCTGAGCCTTCCTCGGCACGAGGGTGACTGGCTGAATTTTCATTTTTGGGTGCACTATCCCTTTAACTTAGTTCACACTGCATGACTTTCAAAGTCATTAGATGGCTGCACTGTCTACATTACACAACTATCTGTCCTGTTATTGGGAGTCTTGAAGTCATGGTGGTTTTTATACTGGCTGGTGAGGGTTTCACACACACAGCCCACAGTCACAGGGTGTTAACTAGAAAAAATACAAGTCAAAAAGTGACCAAGCAGTGTTCCAAGTAAGTTATTGTGTGCAATAGTCTACCCTCCACCTTTTCTTTCCTGTTCCCTTTCTCTGTCACTATTACTCTCTCTCTTAAACACACACACACACACACACACACACACACACACACATACACATACCTTGTAGAGCACTGCAACACTGCTCGTCTCTGCCGTCAGCTTGTGTCTTGCGCTCGTATTGGCTGTAGCTCGCCAACAAGTTCCCAACAGGTCCAGATACAACCTTGATTTCAAAAAAGTTGGGACACTGAAAAACGTAAATGAAAACCGAATGCAATTATTTGTAAATCTATTTCGACATACATCAATCAGCCAAAACATTAAAACCACTGCCGGGTGAAGTGAATAACATTAATCATCTTGTTACAGTGCAGTGTTCCATTGGGAAACCTTGAGTCCTGGCATTCATGTAAATGCTACCTGATGCGCTCCACCCACCTAAACACCGTTGCAGACCAAGTAAACCCCCTTTGACAATGGCACTTGTCGATGGCTGATAGGTGTATATTCACTTGAATACAGTACAAAGACAAGCTATTTAATGTTTAAACTGATATACTTTATCATTGTTTTTTTTGTTTTTTTGTTTTTTGTAAACATACACGCTTGCCTGTATTTGCCTCTAACCTGGGACTTTTGTCAACCAAAACGTGTCATTGAGCAGAAAATCAGGGCTTAAGTCCTGTGCAGTGTGAACTAGGCATCACCAGACAGACAAGATAGTTTACACTGCCAGAGTTTTTCATTCCCCTGATGTGTTTTCCTCTGTTATGTGTGTGCATCTCCAGGTGTCCATCTCCGTAAGCAGCACTCATTCATTGAGACTGGAAAGAAGTGTCGTTACTGCGACGCCGTTTTCCATGAGCGCTACGCCCTGATCCAGCATCAGAAGTCCCATAAGAACGAGAAGAGGTTCAAATGCGACATGTGTGACTACTGCTGCCGCCAGGTGTGTGCACACTAACGTCTTTGAGTACTGATGCGTAGGGTTAGCATTCTTGTAGCAAGTAATGTCACTTGAATATTAAATGTGTCACCCAAATGAAATAATAAAAAAATATTCATTTTTGAATTACAGCAATGATGGTGGCTCTGTGAGTTGCTCACCATCTTAGTTAAGTTTGTCTGCTGGTAGATGTTAAGTCATTTTACTGTACAAGTAAGAAGTCTGGAGATAATCAGAATCTTTAAGATTCATCCTCAAGGCACCATGAAGGCCATCCATCCAGTAGTTGTCGACATAGTGATGGACAGACCCACAGATAGATCAATACAGGGCAATGCCGGTACCATAGCTAAAACGTGATTTGAACTGCTCTACAGTACTGTCGGTTTAACTGTGGTATATAACTGTGCGTCCTGCTGGGTCCAGGAGCGCCACATGGTAATGCATCGTCGAACCCACACTGGAGAAAAACCCTACGCCTGCAGCCAGTGTGAGAAGACCTTCAGGCAGAAGCAGCTGCTGGACATGCACTTCAAACGCTACCATGACCCCAACTTCGTCCCCACAGCCTTCGTCTGCCCCAAGTGTAGCAAGACCTTCACTCGCAGGGTAACAACACTCTTTCTACCTGTCACATACCTCTTAGGTGGTTCAACATGGGCTAAAAAATAGTATGTTTTAAAAGTCAACAGGCTACCTAACAGTGCATTCTTGCAGAACACCATGGCCCGACACGCAGAGAACTGCAGCGGTGAGGTGGAGGAAGCAGAGAATGGAGCTCCAACCCCAAAAAAAGGGAGAAGAGGGAGAAAGAGGAAGATGAGGAGCAGGAGAGATGAGGATGACAGCGGTGAGAATTTTACATTGCATACAAGTGTGGGCATGACGCTGTGTTTGATCTGTTCTGATTACACGGTGGCCGCGGGTCCTTAAAAATCTTAAAATGTCTTACACAGGGCGTCGGTAGCTTAGTGGACAGTGCTGGCGCCCCATGTACAAACGCAATGCCTCGCTGCAGCGGTCGCGGGCTCAACTACGGCTTGCGGCCCTTTGCTGCATATCATCCTCTCTCTCTCTCTCTCTCTCTCTCTCTCTCTCTCTCTCCCCCCCCCCCCCCCCCCCCCACTGTACACTGTCCTGATCATTAAAGGCAAAAGCCCAAAAAATAATCTTTAAAATGTCTTACACACACATTTATTAACAAATGGCCTTAAAAAGTAATAAATTGTCTTTAAATTCAGATTGATTGGTTCTCAAATGTTTTTTAGTCACATCACTGATGTAATTTTTGGTGTTGGCACCATAGGAAACATTATTTTAACAGGAGGGAAACACTATTCGATGGGGTACCATACTTAAACACAACACCTGTATGTGTGCAATTCCTCTTTTTTTGTCCCCCTCACACACTTAAGAGCACGCAATGAGTCCTAGTCATTAAACTAAGACCTTGCAAGCTATGGAATAACAGGAAAATGCAAATGTAATTACAAATAGCTTAAAAAATAACAACAGTTACTCAAGGTGATTAAAGCCAGAGCCTGGAAATGTTTATTAAGCAAACTGCGCTGTAGCTGTTTCAGTTGTGGTATGGGAAATGGGAATCAGGGAGGTGGAATCGCACATACAGTGCTGTAAGCTCAGAAAGTATGGTCTATGTTATTTGGTCTTAAATTTAATTTTAAGCAGTATTAAAAACATCTTTAAAAATCTTAAATTAAACTTCTTTATAACTGTAGACACCCTGGACTAGTTAATCTGATTTCCGTCTTTGCTGTATCTCTGTGTCATGCAGAGGAGGATCACGCTGAACCAGATGAGGATGAAGAGGGTGAGGGTGAAGAAGAAGCAGCACTGCTGCAGGAAGAGGAGGAGCCGGAAAACATGGAGCTGGACCAGGCCCCTGCTGCCATCCCAGTACCAGCCCCTGATGAGCCACCGGTCAAGAGGAAACGAGGCCGACCCCCAAAGAATGCCCCCAAGCCTCCAACACCCAGCAAAGCAGTCAGAGTGGCGACCAAGGCGACTGCTTCTGGTGAGAACACTGACAGGATTTATTAGACCTGTTGATGTTGAGCACTTTAATGGAAAACAGGATGCATTTTGTCTTGGGGTGGTCATATGCAATAAGTGTTGTGAAACATGCACTACAGCTAAAAAAAATAAACATAATGCTAAAGCAGTGCAGTTCCTATCAGTCATAATTGAACTGCTGACTAGGACTATCAAAGCATTGCAGCTGAGAATGACTGTTATGCATTTAGATTTCAGACTGGATGTTATTTTACTGAAATGTGCATGTCATGCTGAACATGCACAAACAAAAGTTGTATATAGTGACCTATCAGGCTGCAGCTTTCAGAGAGGTTGATGTATATAGTTGTTACTGAGTGTGCTGAAGAACTGTGAAACTCAACATCTCAGCTGGCTTCTTGGATCTTTCCATCTACCTTATAATTTGCAGCATTTTCATGAAATGTCATGTCAGTTTCTCTTTGCAACTCTGTAAACAAATCCCAGTTAAACTTTACCATTGTACAGTGCTGTGCTCAGTGCGAACATGCCTTTATTTATGCACAGGCCACACTGCCTGTGTGAGCAATTTGTGACGACTCCCTCACTGAACTGCTGTGACTCGCATGTGTGCAGTGCTCAGACAGAGGGGCCTGCTGCTGTAACTACTGTATTTCCAAAATTAAAAGCCACAATTTGAATTTACAGCTCACAGATACTTACCTGGCGTTTCTGGTGTTTGTGTGGCATCTAGTGTCAGGAAAAAATGTTGCACATTTCTGATCTGTCATTAGTGCCATTAGTGTTTACTGTATTATGTGAATGCTGCTGTCACACTACCTGTCCCACTAAGCCCCATTCAAATGAATTGTTGAATATTCATATTCAAGACATTTCTTATTTTGAGATGTTCCCCCGCTGAGCAGTCACTGAGCAATGCTGTTCACACTGGCAGTGTGGCTGCTCTAACCTGTTAACACCGATGCTGAAATAAAAAACAAGAGTTTCTGTGATGCACGTGTTGCTCACACAGGCAGTGTGGTTCGAGCGTTAGTCACCCCATCTAAAAACAAAAATAACAGAATACATCACAGCTGAATTGTAAACAAACAAGTCTTAAATAAACTGCAAAATATGATGAGGACGGTTTCATTAACAGTGCATGTGCGCTCAATATGCAAAAATATAGCATTATCATGAATAATCAGTTAACACATAAAGACCAGAGATGATCAGTCATTGTCTTGGCTCCTTCAGGAAAATTCTATTCTTTCCATCATTCAAAAGAATGGCCACTTTTTTGTTCTCACAACCCCTGAATGCAGCATCTGAATGTGTCTTTGTTGTTGTGTTTTGTAGCTGCTGCCATCATTCAGGTGGAGGATGAGAGCACCGGAGCAGTGGAGAACATCATAGTGAAGAAGGAGGATGGCGACGCCTCTGCAGCGACACCTCTGGAGCAGGGAGTGGCCCTGACAGTGGAGGGCGTGGGGCTAGATGGGGAAGGGGTGGAGACTGTTGAGCTGGCTGTGAATGAAGAAACAGCGGCCGCCGCCGCCAACGGAGATCTGACGCCAGAGATGATCCTCAGCATGATGGACCGGTGAACACAACACAGCCGCACACATGCAGCTGGACTATGAGTCAGATTGGCAAATACACATTAACATTTCCACATCCATGGCCTTCACCCTCATGTTCCATCAGTGTGAGCTTGTCATGGCGGCCATTTTGCCTCCATTGAAGTGGCTGCAAAACAACCATGCACAAAGAAGGGAAGTTGCATGTAAATACGTATACACAGTAACTCCACATCCATGTACATCAACTGCATACTGATGTTTGTGGGTCACACACACACACACACACACACACACAACATACCATACCCCACTGCACATACCTGTGTCATCTCCCACATCATATACAGATATCGTCCAAGCTAACGACAGACTGCTCTCTGCTCTTAAATGCTTTTTTCAGTTTGAATGTCTTCTGAATGAATCATTGTGTATTTTGCTACTTGTTTCTACCCAAAGCCACATCCTGTGGCAGTCTCTACCCACACACTCTGCAGTTATTGTTCAGCTCCTCTCTGTGTTGCTCTGCCAAAAGGAGACATCATTTGATCTACTTTCACTCTGATTTTCTGCTGTCCCGCTTGCTGTTCTTGCAACTATGCTGATTTTGCAAATTCCAAGCCTTTATATGTGTATATATAGATATAAATGTAGTTTTTCCTAATGAAGCGTAGTATATGGTACTTGAGTTTGTCACTGAGATACCACTTGCTTTCAGTCATACGATCTGTATTTTATTTCCCCCCAAACTATGATTTTCCTCCTCGGCCTGTGTAAACACATGGTCCATGTTGTGGTGTTTTCTACATTGAGGCTTTCACAGAAGAAAGTTGTCAGAGGGATTCTTCTTTATTCATGAGCAAATGGGCACAGGTAGATCACATTCAGAGGAACTGAAGTCAGTAATTTAGCTTTCTAGTTCATCTGTTTGACATCCATGCTGCCTGCAGTCAACCTTGTCCTAATGGAATCTTGCCCTCAGCTCATGCTAATGAGATACTTGAGATAGCTGCTAATTTAGTTTCCAGTCACCAACATAGTTATTTTTCAACTGTTTTCTATTTTCTTCTACCTCTCACTGATGGAAGATATTCGTCATTCATAGTTAACGTTCCTCCTTCTCCTGTTCTACATTTTGAAGGAGATCGTTTGCCACCACATGAACTGAATGATCCCTGTCAGTTGGAGAAAATCCTGGTAGAGTTGGTAAAACATTGTACTAAAGTTGTGATTTTGAACATTCCAAATCCTTCAATTAACATGGAATTATGTCTATGCATTTGAATCATCTCACTTGAATTAAAAGGCAGTAACAAACTCAAACATTGTTTTGCAAGCTAATATCAGACACTCTTATTTTTCCTTGAAATGGATTCACATCCCAGCTAATGTATTGCTTGGAACAGTTATCTAAGACCAGATTGTGAATCAGTGTGTAACTCAAATAGCCCTCTCCTCCCACAATAATCAGCCAACTGTGGCAGGTGGTTTGCATGTAAATACACATATTAAAACCTTTGCTTTTCGATTTCTTGTGAACCTTTATAATGTTTTTAAATAGATGATTTAAAGATGTGTTGGTTAAAAGGGATATTGAGGTTTTCATTGACATGGTAAACATGTTGGTGCCATAGCTGGTACTCCATGTCCCCAGCCTGTAAAGGTGGTTTGCAAAATGACCTCTTCATCATGCTTTCGTTCCATAGATGAGCCCCTCTTAACCAACCAAACACAACTAATCTGAACCACTATCAGTTTCCTGTGTATATTTTGTTGCTCATAGCGATACAAAAGTGTTTTCAGTTTTACAGATAACTGTTTGACAGTTTTCTTTTCTGGCCAATTTGTAGTTGCCACTGCATTTCTCTGCAGCTGGTTCAGTCATATGACAGAAGCCTTGTCTCATTCTGTTCTCCTTTAACGTTTGGCCCGCAGGTGAGTTTAGCATCACCTGTAAAGGAACGAGGTTTTTAAGTATCTGCTGAAAGATGAAACTGTTGGGCACTCATCTAAAAACATACTGAATGAAGTTTAGCTAGTAAAACAGCCTTCTTGTTCTTTTTTTGACAGATAATATACTGTTTTTGGAAGCCGTGTGTTTTATTTGCTGTACTATGTGACTTAATTAGGTAATGAAGAGGGCTCTTCCACACTGTCCTCAGCCCTGGATTAAAGCTATTCACTCAAGTCCTGCAGTTGCATTAACCCTGGGCTACACCTTGCAGCTGACACTGAGGTTTGTCCTCTCCAGCTCAGTCACTCCAGATAAGAGTTAGCCCTCATTTGTATTTAAAAAACAGGGTTAAGATCGCTTTGTGAATCAAGGTGAAAACCAAAAGTAATCTTCATGGTCCAAATTTCAACAAATCATATGATTTGATTCTTTTGAAGATGTGATAGGGCTTAAAGCTCTGAAGTGATCTGATTTCCTAGTGGGCTTGACCACAGGTTGTGATGGTTGTTATGTGGCCTTCCTTTTATGACAATACCTGTTATTGTCAGGTTGAACCATTTCCTCTGTAAAAACATTGGTTAGATGCCCAACATTGTAAAACAAGACTGTAAAGAACCATGAACACAGAAATGGTCACAGAAAAAATAGCAGTGCCAAGATACTGATGGAAGGTTTCTGAGGAAATCAGTGTTTGGATATCAAATTGACACTTTTATAAGAATCTTTCAGAAACATTTATTGTACTGCTTTTGTCTGAGATCTCACTCTGTAAAACAAAAAAGGACAAAATATTCTGTTGTCAACCTATCATGGTGTTCTGCAGGCGGACGGATGGAAGACAGATGTTTGACTGTTCTCATAGCAACAGCATTGTTTTTGTTTGTTTGCACATTGCTTGTTTGTTTTGGCAGAAGAATTGAGAGAACGGTTTTAAGATGGTTTTAAACATGTCCGTTTTAAGACCGAGAAAACAGAAGAAAACTTTGACGTCATTTTTGGAAATGAGACATTGTACAGCTGATGAAAAATAAAATCATCCTAATGGGCCCATGACTGCTGCATGCTTCTTTTCTTTCAGTTATACAGCAGTGGGGCAGTGTTACAGTGTGCATGTGATGACAGAAGTCTATAGGAGCACAAACCTGTCCAGGCCTTCGGCATGTGTGTGTATTTAAAGGGATAGTTTAGTTTTTTGAATTGCCGTGGTACGGTTAGTTATCCATAGACAGTATGTTAAATACAGTAAATGTCAGTGTGCATGCTCTAAGTTTGGAGAGGCAAGCTGGAGTCCAACATGGAAGCTAAGCAATGTACTGTTGTGGAAGGGTCAGCAACAAAATGTTTTTTAGCCACCTAAAATAAGTCCCACCTAAAAAACAATACCACTTTAAGTGTGTGCTACATTGGGAGGACTTCCACTGCTCTACCTTTTTGTCAGACAGCCTGTTCTGAGCGGTGAACAGCTTCAGTTCCCCATTTATACTCTCCTCAAAACCACCAGACTCCATTGAGGAAAAACAGTAATTTTTTCTCACTGGTCTACTGGTTAGTTTGTGTTCTTGTGTGAATCCAAACTAACCCTTTTAGATGTCAAAGTCAAACATTAACACAAATAAGGTAAGTGTTGGAGGCAGCAGTACACCAGCAGCTCCTGTGTTCAGACAGCTAAAATTACTGTTTCGTCAATGGAGTCCGGTGGCTTTTAGGAGATCTTAGATGGGTAACTGAAGCCATTCACAGCTTCCCGGTCGGAGCTGTTTGTCTGACTGAAAGGTTAAGTGGTGAAAATATTCTCAATATAGCATATGCTTAAACTTAAAACTAACAAAATAACTATTTGAGGCAGTGGTAGACCAGCAGCTCTTGTGTTCAGCAATGTTACTGTTTTTCTCAATGGAGTGTGGTTTTCAAGAGTGAGAGAGAACGGCTGCATTTTCCCATTGGAAATCATTGCCTGACTACTGATTGCCTCTACTCATCCAGATAATCGGCACTTCATCTTCTCATCTTCACCACCTCCACCATCACCAGCATCTAGACCCTATTCAACTATGGATTCATCACAATCCTTATTCATTATACCATCTCTATGGGGGTCTAATCGTCCACATTTTTCATTCTTATGTGCACATGTTGACAAATATCCTTTTTCCTACTAAAAAAACAAGTCTCTCCTGATTGAACTGGTTTAAATCAGCAGGTTCATTTGATTTGGAGCAGAGGAGACCTAGGTGAATAATTCGACTCACGGTAAAACCTCCTGAACGTCTGAATTTTAAGTTACCATAAAACCTCAACTAATATCCCAGGCTATTATTTGCTTTAATCACTTAAATCAACAGACCTGTATTGAGGACAGGTGTCTATATGGGACAGGCCTTTAATTTGGATTAACTTGGATTAATTTTAAAATTTTAAAAACTCTTTTGATTCTTTCTGATCTGAGGACCCTTACGGACTAAAGGAATATGAAGAACTAACAGGGTAATTGAGGAATGGACACATAATTTGAGGTAGCCATCAACCTGGTTTTATACATCCGCAGAACTCCTATAAAACAGATGAACTGCTTGACAACCAGACCAGGGGTCTTACTGAGACAGACCTTTATTTGTCAAAATGTAGCCACACCAGGCCAGTAAAAGGGACTAAGCTTTTATTTGAAGTTTTACAGTATTACAGAAAAAGGTGAGCACACATTAGCAGGTGCTGGACTAACGGCCCGTCAGCAACAAGCTGAACAGCGTTAGAGAAACACTGATTTTAAAAGTAAAACTTCACTATTAAGTGTTTTCACGGCTTTTAATCACCTTGTCATCTGTAGATAATTCAGCTCCCTGCAAAAATCTCATGAATAAACACTGAAGGAATCCTAAACGGGAGTTCACGCTTGGCACACGTTAGGTGAGGTCCATATTCTTTTTCTGAATTATTTATATTTGTTTGAATCACTGTGAATTAAATATGTTGGACTGCTGGACAGAATCAGCAAGACATTTGAGGATGTCAGTTTGGGCTCTTGTGATGACTTTTGATGGTTTCTGTCGTAATTTTAATCAGATCATTGAAAACAATTAGTCAATGGAATAATCATAATTATGAAAGTTACTTTGCAATCTGTAAATGTTCAGAACACTAATTAACTACAAATTTACATAAACAGATCAGTAGTCAGAACATTAGCAGGTTTAAAGTGACTTAAAACTTTATTTTAAAATGGGGTGCTGGAATGAAAAACATCCATCTTTCTTACTGCTGACTGGATTTGGTTCAGCATTCTGAAGAGGTGGAGGCCTCTGAATCAACCTGCTGAGGAGCTGGAGCAAACGGATCTACAGAGCTGGGTGTCCTCTGGCAGCAGAGTTTCTAGAGGGACAGACAGCAACAGCATTCATAAAAAGAACAGATTATGCATAAAAACAACTACTTTTGTAAAACAGGGAAAACAATTATGGCATATTTTTATTTATTCATGGTTAATTGGTTAATTGTGTTCTTGTCCACCTGGCAGCAGCAGAAAGATGCTGTATTGTCACAGTAAGCTGATAAAGCACACCTACACTGACATTACTATATTGTGATCTTTTGCACATTCCTGCACAGCCCTTTCATTTTAATACAGATTGTGTATATTTTTAATAGTATATTTTTTTTCATATTTTTTATCTTAAATGTTTATATTACACATCTGTGTTTCTTGACTGTTACAGTACTTGCTTTTTTTTTTTTTTTTTTTTTAAATTTTGTCTTCCTACACGAAGAAACACCAAGACAAACTGTTTCAGTGAACAGTTGTCTGTCTACACATCCAGTATTACAGAGCATTTATTTAACATTTATTTGGAGTCCTGTTTTTGGCCACCTGACTGATATAATTTCAATATTTACCCTTCATTTTGCTCCTTTTTATGGCTCTTAAACTGCTAAATGCTCCACTTTCTTTACCAGTTAGTCACTTTGTCTGCCATTTGCTGCTGGGCTGGTTGTGTATAGTTGGGTTTTTAAGAGCTTTTCGGCTGAAAACAGCTGCCTGCTGCAGCCAGACATTACATTTTGCTGTTTGAATATTTTGACAAGACCAGGTCACAGCTAATCTGGTGATGGTGGCACTCGAGCCTCAGCAGGACTCTGATCCAGCTCAATGTGCTGCTGTCAGGAAACTGCTGCAGTTTGTTCTGGGTGTGTCTTGACAGGATATCAGCTTCCAGGAGTGTTCACACTAGGGTTGCAGCGGTATGCTCATTTTAAGGTATACTGTGCTATAAAAATTGACGGTTACCATACTGTGTACATTTGCTAAACTATGATATTGAAAAAAAAATTTGACTAGATGGAGGATCTGAACTGTATTTTAGCTATTTTCAAAAGGGAGACTTTTTACACAAACTTCCATTTTAAAAAATGGTTTCAAAAAGGGTTGCGGCAGTCAATCTCAAATTTATTTTTTACACAAATGTTCATTAAAAAAGTGATTTCAAGTTTAATTATAGTAATAAAATGTTTATTCATCCAAAAATAACCCCTCTGGTTAGAACTCTGTAATACCCTGATACCATGAAGTCAGTGGTCAGCGATTTCCATCCTTCACTGCTCTTCTCAGGAAAGTCTTTGACACTGGATCATGTTCCCTGAATGATGGTGTTCTCCAGGATCTCCAGCAGCCTCATTAACTTCTGCTCAGTCTCAGACGACTTCTCTGAGTCCTGCAGAGGACAGACGACATCAGAGCTTTGATTATTAGGGATTGTCTAAACCTAGAAGCACAAATAGGGCTAAAAGTGAATAATGTTTATTTCAATGCATTATTTGCTTGCACATTTAAGGGTTTAAATCTTACGGTTTCTGTGTTTAGTAAGATTACAAATGATGGAAGGTCAGTCAGTTTACATATACATCAACTCACAATTTAATAAAACAATAAATGGCACAGATGGAGGCCTCCCCACAAAAATATAGTTACAATACAGTGTTTTATATTTTTGACCTGTTATCACCTGTGTTTTATATGTTACAGATTGTTGTGCTGCTTTTATGTTTGATGTTTTTCATTATGAAGGACAATAAAGTCATATTCGAGTTCCACCTGTTCAGCCAGTAAAAATGCTTAAGGTTATTCCTGGATCAATAAACCACGTGACAACCTTTTGAACAGATTTCTCAATCAGAATAAATACTGTATGTAACTGTGACATCTCAGCAGTGAAGCTGTTCTTTTCAGTCATCCATGACTGCAGATGTCTCTGGCTTATAGGCAGAAAAATCTGTCTGTTTGTTTGTTAAAAACCATGATATGGCAGCGGCCTGGGTTCGACTCCAGCCTGTGGCCCTTTGCTGCATGTCACTCCCTCTCTCCCCTTTCACACTTGACTGTCCTATTGATTAAAGGCAAAATGCCCCCCAAAAATATCTTTTTTTAAAAACAAAAAACAAAAACATGATACTTTACATCCTTCTGACTTAAGCTTTGTGTCAGAATATGTTGTAGGTAAGTAACTATGGATGCATATTTTTGCATGTTAAGAGTATGCTGACCTACTGTCCTAGTTAGGATATATGCTGAAAAATGAGGCGGCTGTTCAGTTATTGCTATAGCACAGATGTATCCTTTGGTGGAGAGGAACTGAGCACATTAACTCAAGTATTGCACTTAAAGGTCCAGAGTCTAGACTTTAAGGGGATATAGTGGCAGAAATTAAATACAGTAGGTATATTTTCTTTGGTGTAGTAGTAGGACTGTGTGCTTTTACCATCAGGATGTGTCTGAGAATGATGTCTGCTTCCTGCATGACACCTTCCAGCCGCCTAATCCTGCTGCTCTCCCTCTGGAGCTCAGCCCTCAGCTGACCTGCCTCAGCTGTTTTTTGAGAGCTCTGCTTGGTCACTGAGGCCAGGCTCCATCTGAAAACACGAGACACAGAATCACACTGTTATTGCAAGGACAGTGGGGGTATAGCTCAGTAGTAGAGCATTTGACTGCAGATCAAGAGGGCTCTGTTTCAAATCCAGATGCCCTCTGACTCAGCTTTAGTATTCTGTTATCTGCTTCCTTCTAGGAATGGAGATTAGGGGTGGGTAATATGATATTTTGACAGTACTTTTTGCGATAATGATATTCTTGATGATATGACAAATTAGTAATATATATATATATAGAGAGAGAGAGAGAGAGAGAGAGAGAGAGAGAGAGTGAGATTCAGATTCTGTATACAATGTTAATAGTTCAACTAAATAAAATCTACCACTCATTACACATTCAAAAAGCTCCCAAATACATTAAAAAGTACCCTGGGATCTATATATACATATATAAATCAATAGGCCTTTTCCTTCTTTATGCTCTGCCATTTCTCCTCTAATTAACACCCTGTAACCTGAGACAGGTTGTTATGCTGCAATTACTATTGCATTTTCACATTATATATGTAGTTTTTTGTTGAGCCGCGAGGGTCTTGTAAGTTTACATTACCAAAGGTTTAATTTAATAAATCACTTGACATATGGTGAGAAAGGAGAGGGAGAGACGCTGTGCTCCTGCCGGCGGAGCCACTGAACAAGTTCCCTCTGCAGGGAGGGTAACTCCCTGAAAGAGTCTTAGAGGTCCGGGGCTGTTCATAAAACATTCAGGATGCCCAGGCCTAACGATGCCACAGTTTGTGCCACACTATTGGACCTTCTCCTCTTTTTGCAACCACGGCAAAGTCAGTAATAATTTTGCTTTTAGCCATGCTTGTTGTTGCCATGAGTAACAGTATGATGTCAGTATGTCAACAAGCCAAAATATTGTGAGTATCAGGATATTAATTTTTCATGATATTAAAAATCATACCGGTATTATCGTGAATGAGATGATATGGCACACTCCTTATGGAGATCGTGAAGTTGATTAATAATTAGCATGGAAAAGGGTGTTTGAAATTGAATCATGAAGAATATAATTGTTCTTAAAAATGCACCTTATATGACAGTAAATGTGAATCTGAACCTTCAGTACGCCCAGTAGAGAGAAAGTAAACTTATACTTGATAGCCTCTTCTTCAGCCTGCATCCTCTCATAGGCAGTGGTGAGGTTCTTTAGCTCCTCCCTGAGCTGCTGGAACATCTTCTCCTGCTGTTTCATCTCCTGAAGAAGAGAAGATGTTGAATGATTCTGGCAAGGTAGGACAAGGTTAAGGAAGTTCTATTGCTAACTTTAGGTATAAGCATGCCTTTCATGTGTCTCCAGCTGACCACTTGTGATCAGATTTCATTACAGCCCCGTGCACAGTTATCATGCCCACACATTTGCTGGCTGCTCTGCAGCATTCTTGCTAGATAGTTGTGTCATAACAGCTGGAGATCTCGTGGCAGCAGAATTCAACACCTCTCCTTTCAAAGGGCAAAACGAGCGATGGTCATGCAACACTTCATCCAACCCGACATAAAATGGGTGAGTTATAGAGCTTTTACCGCACTGTCACCCAAACAACCACCACGTCCAACACCGATGACACAGTCCTTGTCTGGGACGCATCAGGACACATCAGAGTTTACACTACAAAAGATATGTGGTCAAATGCGTCCTGCACCACCTCCATAAGTGGTTTGAGTGATCAGATACCAATGCGTATTAGTGGTCATTAAGACTTGTATCTAGTGCTGTTCACTTGTGACATGATAATATCAAGTCTAAAATGTCGGGGTGGAGGAAAAAAATCAGTACAGCATAGTATCATGATATTTCTCATGGCGATATTGTATCAATACACGGACACCAAGTATCAATCTTTTATTATATCCATTATTAATTTTTACAAATGGGTCAGTGACAAATAAGGGTTGGCAATTCAAAAATATCTTCAAAAATAGTTTTAAAAGCATGCATCAGATTTGTTAAAATGTGCATTCTGTACGGTTTTATGTCATTTGAAATGACATTCGCACCATTTTTTATCAAAAGTAAGACTGACTGCTCCTGAAAATGTCAAATGGTGTAACCACGAAAGAATGATAAATATTAAATATTTTGTCCACATACAGAAGAGATTTAAGTGTACTTATAAAAAAATTATTTAAAGCATTAAATTGAAATAAGATATTTTTGGAGTACTATATTTAAATGTTAATGCATTTTGGCAATATTGAGCAGGACATATCCTAAAAGCAACCCTTTTTTCTAAATAACGCGTGACATATTATGTAAAATTTGTTAAAAAACACAGTGTTGCACTGCAAAAGTGGATTACGTTTATTCCACATTTTACTCCACATTTATTTTCCTGTATATAATCATATTTTTATGAAAAAATACCAGTTACACCAAATGACACTGGGTTGTGTCAATTGGTGTAACTGGTATTTTTCATAAAAATATGATACACTGCCAGACCATGTTCCTTCTACAGTCAAACACCATTGTTTGTTGAAGAAATGCACACTGAAAATCAAACATGACAGTCAACAAGCTTAAGTGAACTTGTTTATTTTATGTTATTTCAGTTCAGAAAAGAGAACATCTGGTTGCAATTATGCAATTACCGCGTGCATTTGGTTTGGAGAGCGAGAGGATTAACTAACGTCAGGTCAGTCCAAGTAATTAGTGGAAACAGCAAAATTACTCAGTAAATTCTCCTGTCGTGTTTCTGTTCTGATCTAATCTAATCTGTTGTGTATTTTGAGCTACTAAGGCTAC
>NC_065525.1:4482261-4494825 GCF_006386435.1 Epinephelus moara
GAGCAGAATCACTTCTGCCTCGGGTGCCGTATTCTGGTTTGCTGACTTCCGCTGTGTGTCCGACCCGAGCGAGGCTACGCTAAATAGCCATATAGAGAAAGGCTTTTTTGTCGCTGTTGGGTTCAAATAAANTTCAAATAATATGCGGCTCTTCAAGGGGGGGTGATACGAACTAGGGACAGTTTTATTAATGGTAAAAAGTTCTGCACAGCTGCTTTAAGCAAGTTTAATTATTTGGTGCAAAGTTTTTATGGTTACACCACATTTTTGCCTTAATCCTCTAATATATTCTCTCAAAACTGATTAAAAGCAGAAATTTTATACTGGATCCACACAAAAATAAAGTTTGTACGTTAATCATACATTTATTTTTAAATTTGACTAAACCATATGGACACAAAAAAGTAGCATNAGGGGGGGTGATACGAACTAGGGACAGTTTTATTAATGGTAAAAAGTTCTGCACAGCTGCTTTAAGCAAGTTTAATTATTTGGTGCAAAGTTTTTATGGTTACACCACATTTTTGCCTTAATCCTCTAATATATTCTCTCAAAACTGATTAAAAGCAGAAATTTTATACTGGATCCACACAAAAATAAAGTTTGTACGTTAATCATACATTTATTTTCAAATTTCAACCCTTTTAAATTTGACTAAACCATATGGACACAAAAAAGTAGCATCACGTCATTGACCCTAACATTGATTTTTTTTTTCCTGGTGACATCAGCAGAGGTCTCAGTCAGCGGCATTTGGGTGGCACCGGAGAAAGAAATCAGAAATGGACTTATTTTGGATTTGTGTCATATGAGAATGAAATACTCGAGCATGAGGGCTCACCTCACACTCCACCATCCAGTGATAGCATTAGCTTCATGTGCAAAGATCTGCGTCCATTCAGTGTTGTTGAAAACGAAGGCTTTTGTTATAACTAACAATGGAACCCAGGTACCTGACTCCGTCCTGACGTTTTTTCACGGGCACAGCCGTACCCAAGCTCTACAGAGAAGTGAAGTATACATTTGAGGAACCTTTGACTACAACAGGTGTGTGGCATTAACTTGTGATGCCTGGACTTCAAGGTCAGTGGATTCATATGTGACTAAAACGGCACCTTATCTCACAGAGAACTGGCGACTGATGTCTCACGTTCTCTAAACTAGAGCAGTACACAAAAGTCACACCGAAGCAAACACTGCAGACCTCCTGCAAAATACAGCACAAGAATGAGGGATTGTGGTTGTAACAGACAACACGTCTGACTTGGTGTTACTATTCAGTCTGCGGGATACCTGCATGTCAAGTATTTCACTCACGTGCTTAATCTGGCCTTGCAGAGGGCGTTAAATCTGCCAGCAGTTCCGTTTGTCAGGTGTATGTAGTATTTCTAACAGGTTCTATGATGTTGTTGGTCTGTCTGTCTGCTTTACATCCCATTTTGCTGCAATAAAAATGATTAAAGTCAGATGAACAGACTAAAAACCTCCACGGTGGTGGCCAGTGCACTCTTCTACGCTGCAGTGTGCTGGGGAGGCAGCTTGATGGACAAAAACTTTGAGCAATTGGACAAGCTGGTTAAAAAAGCTGTGTCAGTGCTCGGCAGGAGACTGGACCCACTAAGAACTGTGGTGGAGAGGGGCACATTGAACAAACTGAAAGCTATAATGGACAATAGCAGACACCCTCTCCACAGCCTCCTGGAGTGACAGAGGAGCAGCTGCAGCAGTTGGCTCATCTCACTGCGCTGCAGAACAGAGGGTTTCAGCAGATCCTTCGTCCCCATAGCAATAAGACTGTTTAACACCTCCTGAATCCAGACACACACATTCACACACATCACATTAGTCACAACTGGACTGGATTGGATTTCTATGCTTTTGCACCTTGTTGTTTTATATTGTCCTTGTCTTCTGTTTATCTCTTTGCACTTACATGTTTGTACTTCTTTTCTTTGGTTTTAAATGTAAAGCGTCTTTGAGAGCTGTAAAAGCGCTGTATAAATAAAATGTATCATTATTATTATTATTATTATTATTGTGGAATGAGCAATTTTATTTTAATCTAATTTCTATTTGTGCACTTCTTTTAACTTATTTTATCTCATGTCTATTTTAATACCACTGTATTATTGTTGACGGGGGGAAGTGTGGTTGTTGTTTTTTTATGAGCTGCTGAACAGTTGAATTTCCCTTCAGGGATGAATAAAGTTCTTTCTATTCTATTCTAAAACTGATGTTGACAAAGTTTTCCTTATATATCCCAATAATATCGTATCATGATGACCTAAGTATTGTGATAATATAGTATCATGGGTCCTCTGACAATTCCCACCCCTACTAAACAGGCTCTCCATGTCAGTGTCCCCACCGGTCTGAAATATCCTTGTTGTGGACAGACAGAGCTGGCAATTTATTACCTACCGGCACCACAATGGTCTACTACTTTGAAGCTGACTTTTGCCAAATAGCGGCCACAACCGAAAGGCTACACATGCTATTGTCGCACCCCAACCCTATTAGGATATACCCCACTACGCAGGGGTAGAGCATTCGACTTAAGATCAAAAGGTGTCTGGATCAAGTCCGGGTGCCACCTGAGTCAGAACTGTATCACTTCACTGCAGATACAGTCAGTGGTTGTCCTCCTACCTTCTTGCAGGTGAGGCTCTCTTGGGTAATCTTGTCGGACTCGTCATTTAGAAGGTCCCTCTCAGACATAAGATCCCTCTGTTTGTCTTGCAGGACATCTTTCTCCTTCGTCAGGGTCAAGATTTCATCCAGCAAGAACGGGAGCTGTTGCAGTCGCTCACTGTGAACAGCTCTCTCCTCGTGAAGAACCTCTGAGGCCTTCCTCTCAATGCATGCGTCCACTCTGATTTGTTCCTTTTCAATCACACTGTTGCTGGAGGACAGTGTAAACATTTACTGATGAACATTTTGAAACAAGAATCAAACAAAAGATCAGCATGAAAAATTTCCCTGCAGATGTAATGCTTAACTGTCAGTTTAACTCTGTCCTAGACTTTACTTTGTCATGTCCGACTCTGCTTCTTTCATCACTCTGTCGATGGCAGCTTCATGCTCTTCCCTCTGACTGACCAGCTTTTTCTTCAGAGGCTCTATGTTGGACACCATCTTCGTCAGCAGCTTCTTCTTCTTCTGAAGCTCTGCAAATTTTGCAGCTGAGGGGAAGAAAGGAGTGTAAACTAGGTGGAGTCCCTAAAAACTGTTGTATGCCTGATGCGTGTTCTCGTTGGCTCGTGTTGGGTTGGCTGATCACTTTTCAATAAGCTAGCAAAACTGCAACCTAAAAAGTTGTTTATTAATGGAATCATTGCCTTAATCCCAAGATCAACCATACAGGAGACCAAACTGTGTTTGGTGTCAAAATACCTATTTGAAAAATAATAAAGTGATTATTTAATAATGAAAATAATAGGAAGCTGCAGAAACCCCAAGAGGGTGGAAGATGAAACAACTGAAGCTGCTGTGTGACAAACATTTTTACTGTCTCACCCTGCATCCTAATCCCTGAGTTCTGCTCATCAATCTGGTCCTGCAGCTCCTTCATCTGGCGGCTGTGCTGCAGCTTCAGGGAGTCTCTGTCCTGTTCGCCAGCCTGCTGCTGACTCTTTATCTGCTCTGTCAGCTCATCCACCGTCCCCTCTTTTGCAGCCACTGAGCGTTTCAGGTACTCAGTGGTGTCTGCCTTGTCCTTCTGCAGCGTACTGTACTGAGAGGCAAGGTCCTTGTTCTTTTTCTCAAACTCGTCAGATTCAAGCTGACATCTGCAGGATTAAGATGCGTTATTATATTTAAGACTACGCTGAGATTGTTGTTGTTTGGATTAAAATGATAACTTACATAACTGAGAGCATCAGAGTTCTTATCATGTTGAAATTGTTACTCAGGCTTGTCCTAACAGTACATCAATAGTGAGTTGAAATATAGTGATAACTCTAGGAACCAGCAGCCAGAGAGGGCCTGTAAAAAAATCCACAAAATGCTTTATTTTGTAACACAAGATCAGCGAAATTTAAATGAGGAACCAATAAATATAGATAATATAGACTTTAGGGCTGATAAACCATGCACCATACATTTTTTTTGTAAACCGAGGTCAGTTAAATGAATATCAACATTGTGAGCACTGCTCTTAAATACATGAAAAAACAACAGACGTAAAAGTACGAGACCATGCTTTGCTAAGGTAAATGCTGAAATAGTGAATGTTCAAGAATTTCAGTCATTTTTTAAGCAAATATTTGCAAGTTCTTGCTTCTAAATTGAGAGTATTTGCTGCTTTTCTTTGTCATGACTGATGGTAAATTGAATATCTTTGGATATCTTGCACTGATGGTTTATTAAAACACACAATATCAATATGAATATAAATATTTCCCCTCAGATTCTAGGGAGTTATGATCGGCATTTTTCAACATTTGACAGACATAACAATTTATCAAAGACATCTGCAAATGACCAACTCTTAACATGCGGTTTTGGGGGTAACACATTACAAAAGTAATGTGTTACAGTAATATATTAAGTTTTAGCTGAAACAAAGTAATATATGTGTTACCAACAGGATTACGGATTATATCATTACATTTACAGTGTCACATAATGTGTTATCATCTGAAGTAAACAGTTTATTGTTTTCATTTTCCATTCATCCACACTGATCCAAACTGCTCCACTTCTGCCAGTGTGCCAACTGAAAAAATATCCCCTGAAAGTTGTTTTCTGTTGTCATGTCATTATACACTACATTACAGAAGTGTGCCGGTGATCAGCACATCTGGGTCATGCCATACTATTATTATGTTCAGTGTGTTTCCATTAACACACCTACAACTATTACAGCGCATTACGCTCTGCTTCTGCGTCCTAAGGCTGCCTGAGAGCAGGGTAATAAGGAGTTGGCCTCCGATTCGTTTTTAACTCGTCCTGGTGATCAGCACATCTGGGTGATGTTAGTATATGTTGGATGTGTTTTCATTCATATTCCCTACAGCTGCAGAGCAACACTGGCACACTGTCCCATTGTTATGTAGGCTATATCTCTCTCTCCAGTGCTGCTTTAGCTGACCAGCACACCAGGAACTGGCAGGTGGGTCTTTCACCACTGGTGTTTCAATTTGCACTTGTCATAGTTATTTAATTGCATCCCATTCTGTTTGTTGTGCTAAGCTCAACATTTGTTTATTGTGTTTCATATCATAAGCCCACAAATATTTATCTATATATACTATACTATACTATACTATACTATACTATACTATACTATACTATACTATATACTTTGGTCCTCTGCCTGACCCACTTCTTGTCAAAGGCTATTCATTTATTTTAAAAGGGGTAGCATATTTAATGGTTCTATAAGCAGGGGATTTTAATACAAAGTGGTAACCACTGTGTGTGAATGCATGAATGGGTCAGACCTGCGCAGCACTGGATTTGAAATCAGCTGTAAAAAACTGAAGCTTCTGTGCTTTGATTACCTGCTGTGAAACAACATGACCCTCATCCATTTAAAATCAACATTAGTTCTGCTGAGCTCATTTTGATCAAACTAATGCAAAAGTAGTGTAATAAGTGACTTACTAGTCTACACAGAATAATACTGTTAAATAACGTATTACTTTCAACTAGTGATATGTAATTTATTGCATTTCCAGAGTAATTTGCCCATCACTGTTTACACTTCACTTTTTATTAATTCTGGGTACTAATATAGCTTGCTATATTATATTTATTATATAGTATTTTTAATGTATCGATTATAAGAACGTATTTTATTATATTTACTTTCACACTTTAATTCAGATGTAACTTATTAACAGTTAGTTATGATCTAAGACTTCAATAATAATAACTCTCAATAATAACTTACCCGAGGTCATAGCTTTGTTCCAGTCAGCTAAGCACGTTTAACTAAATATGTTCTCATGAAATATTGTAACAACATGGCGGTAGTGAAATTGATGTCTAAATTCGTCAATCTCAGTAAGTTAACATATTATGTGTCACAAACTGGTGCTAATGCTAACGTAGCTAGCAACGTTGATGGACTAACGTTACAGCTTTGTTTAATTAATTATAATTAGGTTATATATTCTAAGTTTAAAAGATAAAACTATTACATATATCTACATTAACACATCACTTTGTGTTTAAATAAACTACTGGGGACTTATTTCCCCCCAGAAGAGAAGCAGGTCTGCAGTTAACATTAACGTTAGCTAACCTTAGCTAAAGGTTAACGTTAAATCAGTCTTACCTCTCCAGCTGCTCCTCCAGATATTTGATTTGTGTCAAATACATCGACTTTTCTTTGTCCCCAGATATGATTATGTCTGCCATAGTTGTGCCGTTGTCTTTTTCCTGCAAATTCCTCTTGCTTTATATTGTTTCTCACCGCTTGTTAATCCTCCTTTCAGAGTAATTTCCAAAGAAACTACAAAGAAAGCAATAGAATATGGGAAACTACGTTTCCAGTTACTGCTGCCTTCAAGGACTACTGGGAAAGTTCAAGTCTTTTCAAAGAATAAACTTAGTCTATTGTCACCAAAATTTTTAAACATTTAAATTAAATTAAATTATATTATATTATATTATATTATATTATATTATATTATATTATATCAGAAACAGGGCGGCACGGTGGTATGGTGGTTAGCACTGTCGCCTCACAGCAAGAGGGTTGCCGGTTCGATCCCGAGTGTGGGAGCCCTTCTGTGCAGAGTTTGCATGTTCTCCCCGTGTCAGTGTGGGTTCTCTCCGGGCACTCCGGCTTCCTCCCACAGTCCAAACACTTGCAGATTGGGGACTAGGTTAATTGATAACTCTAAATTGTCCGTAGGTGTGAATGTGAGCGTGAAAGGTTGTCTGTCTCTATGTGTCAGCCCTGCGATAGTCTGGCGACCTGTCCACGGTGTACCCTGCCTCTCGCCCGATGTCAGCTGGGATAGGCTCCAGCCCCCACCCCCACCCCCCGGTTAGAAGCGGCTAGAAGATGAATGAATGAATAAATATCAGAAACAGTTCAGTTGTTGCTCGGGCATGCTGAGACTGCTTGTTATTTTCTATGCTTGTACATAAATAAATAGATAAATAAACCAACCACGATTCTCCTTTTATGTGTGTACTCTTTTAAATGTATTTTTCTTTCCTTATGGCACTTTGTAATTTCTGGTTTTACGTAACACAGGCTCTATAAATGAAGTTTATCACAATTATTTATTCCATATTGTATTATTTATTAATTTATCTTTTTAATTGTATTCATTTATTTATTGAACCCATGTAGGCTTTATACCTCTGTGCTATTGTCTTGCTCATAAGGCACCACTCTTACACCAGTCCAGTGGCATGATGTTCTGATGGTTTATACCTAATACCTACTGTCATATGATATTTAAGTTGTTCTGATTAGCTCTAGGTACTGTATCATACTGTAAACTGGGGCCTATATATAGCCCTTGTGCAAATTTTCTTTTTCCTTTTTTGCCTCCTGTCATTGCTAAACATAAGGCTCGTTTGAGATGAACTGTGCCTTTCTGTGAAAGTGGACGAGATGTATGAAATTATATTTGTGCGTAAAGTTGCTGCAGGGTTGCAGAATAATCTTGTCATCCCTGGGGATTCTCAACAGTGTCTCATCTAACTAGGTGTAGAAGGTCTCTTTTACTTCCTCTTCATTTGGCAGTACATCCAACCGGCCTCACAACTGCAGACTACATGTACCCACGCCAGCTCAGGACCTCCACATCTAGCGTCTTCACCTGTAAGTTTGTCTGTGACCAGCCACCTGGACAGCTGATGGATTGGATTGCAAACCCAATCCCTCTCTGGTGGACATTCCTGCGTTCAGCATGCCAGTGGCACACTCCCTCAAAACTAGAGACATCTGTGGCATTGTGTTGTGTGATCAAACTGCACATCTTAGAGTGGCCTTTTATTGTGACCATCCCAAGGCTTTTAACTTATTTGTGACCAAAATTTGAGAGAAATGCATCTACTGAGTGCACAAATGTTTTCATACTTCCATACATCTCAAAGGATGGAGGACTCTAGTACTTAAACCTGTAATGGGCGATTTATGTTGATACTTTTACTTGATCAAAACACCTCACCTGCACGACAAGATGTTTTTACTGTAATGCGTGTTTTGGTGCCCCCTGGTGGTTGTAAGTCATTTAAACAGCCTTGCACTGGTTGTGCATGGACCACAGCACTTATCGCTCTGTAAATTAAACACCACCTGTTGGTCTTATTTGATTTGTGATTGCTCTTTTGTATTTGCGCTTTCCTGCGTGTTTTCCTTCGTAAATGAAATCTCATAAACAGTCTGAGGCTTGACTTTGTGAAACTTTTCTTGACTGTGCTATGTCTCTCTGTGTGGGAGGTTAGAGGTTTCTGACAGCTCAGTTGTGTCTATGTTCACTTCAATAGTGACTCAAGATATGGAACAGGATGTGTGTGTGTGTGTGTGTGTGTGTGTGTGTGTGTGTGTGTGTGTGTGTGTTCACTCTGCATTTTTTGATTTCTGCTGCCACGAACCAACACCTTCCTCTTTTAGTCTCTACTCTTCAGCCAGCAGCGGATGATTACAGATTTATACCAATTGTTTTATTGAGGGAGGATTGATCTTTTTTAAGTCTTGACAAATGGATTGTTAACTACATCATGTCTCTCCATTATTTGTTGCTTTCCTAGTGATGATATGGTGTAAAACACTTAGCCTGACCGCTTTTCAGTCAGGATAGTTCACTTGTTGGAAGTGGGACACTGGAGGAGCAGTAGATGATTAGAGCTCGACTTTTTGTAAATTTTTTCACTGACACCATTGTTTTATTGAAGTCTCTGGTATGGACTACATCTCTCAGAACATACGAGGTAAGATGAGCCAACTTCACAGCAACATCAGTGCTCTCATCTCAACAGATCAGTAAAGCACCTGACCTTCAGTGCTGATAACCAGTGGATTTTAATGGACCACACCAGTGTTTTTGCTTGTTTTACTTCATATACAACACATCACACACACTCAGGTCTCTGTCTATTTGGGTTTGCCATGATGCAGATTTATCCTTGTAATAAATTATACCTAAGCAACAGTTATAATGTTCAGTTTTTGTTCTGACTGACTGTTTCCGGTAGGTGTTAATTCAACTTTATGCTCATTTATGTATTCTGTTATATTTAATATTCCAGCATCAGTGAGGACAGGGGGCTTCAACATCTTTTCAGGCAAAATTGCTTAGCTAAAGAGAGATAGAGCAGGGACTCCCTACTATGTATATTGTATAAAATTGAGTTGCATAACAACAGGGCCTACAATAATGTATACGGTAACCTAAAGTGCCATGTATAAACATACCCTTTTTGGGGGGAAATTACATTACTAAGCTATTAAAATAATAATTTGTGGTTTCATATATTTAAACATCATGTTGTTTCTTTGGTGGATGGTGCGTTGCAGCAGCTTGCTCGAAAAGTTACAAAAACATCCAATGTGGTTCACAGGAATGTCGGTACACTTGGAATAGTAATACAGCTGCCTGGCCAGTATGTTTACTGTAGTACACAACTGTTGGCTAACTTAAGCAGTTTGCCTCACTATTAAGGATAAGCACCACACAGTGATTTAGCATTAGCTAGCTAACAAGATTGCACGAGGATTCATGGGTAACAGTTAGCCTATCATTATGTTGTGAACATATAGGCCAGTTTATCTTTGTAAATGTTATGATGGGAAAAAAAACAAACTCAAATCAAATGTCATCTAACAATAATTTGGGGCCCCCCTTAAGTAATTTTAGGGCTATGCTTAATATAAGCGTAATGTTTGATTTGTAGTTTATGGTTATAGTTTATAAATACAATAGGTGTTTTTGTGTTTTTTTAAACACAACAGTTAGACTGTGAGGGGGTAACTGTTCACCGGTTGCAGAATAAATATGTAAATAATTCATACTATATCATATGTGTAGTGTCAGAGAAAGACCACACAGTAAAGTTTGCAGCTACAAAGGTCAAATGTGAGTGAGTCAGTTGCACTGAAGTCATTTTACACCTGAAGGCTCGCCTCTCTGCCCACACCTAACAGCTGTTTCCATTGTAACTGTCAGTGAGACCAACTGACAAAAAGAAGGAAACATGAATCAATCTGTGGTTTGTTAACAATGTTATGAACAGAGCAAAGGGAGGGGAACCAACTCAGAGACGGCACCATTTTCTTTTTTTGTCTCAGCAAAGTGTTTGACCTTCGGTGTCAGCTGCATACAGTATGAACCAGTCATTGATATGAATTGTAATTTATTCCTATTTGTGCTAGGCAAACACAGAAACCTACACTATGAAAAAATGAACTGTTTTAAAGTAATTTAGTCCTTCATTATACTATCTTTGAATGAGCACAAATTTAATAATAAACATTCTTGAAACAACCTTTAACATATCCTTCTTTCACATTAAAAACATCTTTAAAAAATATGCAAAAAGTCTTTTTACTATGTATGATACATTGTAATTCCATCTCTAAAATCTATTTTATAATGCTGTGAAAACATCAACACATCTCTCCTTCAACAAGCTGGGTTGGAATTTCCTCACCAAAAGCAACATTTACAAGATTAGAACACATCATGAACATGTTAGAATTTACCTTCGCCCAATACATTTTTTTACTGAGTAGAGCTTGAACGCTTCACAATGTAAATTGATGCAACCTCCGTGAGCTGTTGGTTGCAGCCACACGGCTGCTTAGAGGAAACGATAACCAGCTCTTCTCTTTCTGATTTCATGTTCTTTCTCTCCACATCCACTCATCTCAGTAGTGTAGTAGTTGTTGAGTGGGTACCAGAGAGTTTTTGTCGTTTTGACATGTTAACGATACAGCGTGTTTCAGGGTTCACGTGACGTCGCTCATCTCCTACAGAGCAGGTAAAGCTGGGAGGGGGGGCGGTGGGCGGCAGGAACCCAGAAACAAAGGCCTCTCTATTATTTAGTAGGCTTTACTATGTAGTTATGTTGTTGTGACCTTGTATAATATTTCAAAATCATAGTAGTAATAGTAAAAAAAATAATAAAAGGTAAACTTTTTTGATTATTTCCTCCAGTATTTGGGGCGCCCCCTATGGATGACGATGCCCTTAGCATTTGCCTACACTGCCTTTGCTACGGGCCAGCACTGTGTTGAAGGGACAGGAGAGGCAACAGCTGTGATATCTCCATGAATCCAGCTCTCTCTGGGCACCGCAGTCACTTCATTTTTTTGCTATAGAGTGCAATTTTGGATTTTATTTCTATATTTGCGCCAAATAGCCTACAGAATTAAATCCTGAGTGTTTTATCTTTTCAATTTATAGATTAATATGACAAAAAGTTATTATTTTTAATAACTATCACTATACCCTGACAGTAGTCCATGAGGCAGATAATCTGTGGGGGAGAAAAAAACATGGTCGCCTCCTCATAGTGTCCCTAATGGCATTTGCAAGAATCATGAAAACAACCAATTAGTGCCAAGAAGTCTCTAACATGGCTTTCAGTCATGTCAGTCACTGCTCTTAAACTGTGTTTAAACTGTCAAACTAGACAGCGCTCTTCAAATATGAATCAAGACTTTGTTACTGCATTGCCTATTTCTTAAATGTCCTCAGGAACATATTTTTACAGCGTGTTTGGGGGTTAATGTGATGTCGGATAACTCACTTATCTCCCACAGAGAGCAGGTAAAGTGTAAGGAGCTGGGGAGGGGGGCGGCAGGAACACGGAAAAAGGCCTCTCTATTACTTTGTAGGCTATGTTATATAGTTAGGTTGTTGAGGCCTATGTAATATTTCAAAATAATAATAGTAAAAGTATAAATAAAAAATAGTACAAGATTAAAAAAAGAAGTTCTCTCCCCATTTGTGGTGCCCCCAGCCGATGCCTTTAGCATTTGCCTATACTGCCTATTCCACGAGCCGGCACTGCTCTGTATATGTCATATTTCTTAACACTGCTGTCAAATATGTGGAGGCAGTTTGGTTTCCATCCTGCAATAGTCCTTAAAAACTGATGTTTCTCACCCTAACAGTGAATGTCAGCCATCATGTCTGACCTATGAAAGAAGACTCACAACTCTTCATTCATCAATAGCACTAATCCTCCAATAGTGCCCCAGTTATCCAGCAGCTCTCCAGTGTACCGAGTGTCATGTTCCCTCTCTGACCCAACTGCCAGTAACTTCAGTGTCATGGAAATATAACCATGCTAACCTTAAAATTAATTCTTTCATTTCATTGCTGAATGATGTGTTGTGTCTAAGTTGATCCAGCAAGTCACGCTTCATTGTCAAGTCCTGTTGAGTATGTGCAGAGGACAGAAAAGGATGAAGGTGCAGCAGCAGTCACAATGAAAGATAGTTGAGTTGAGTAAGTCTCTCCAGGTAACAGTGGTCCTGTTTGTGTCTGTGAGCAGATCAGATCTCAGAGCTGCTGAAGCCTCACAGAGTCTGTCTGGTGATGCCTGTCGTTCTGAACCACTCCAGTCAGCCATGTGGGAGGTCGGCCA
>NC_065525.1:4495325-4515634 GCF_006386435.1 Epinephelus moara
TCCGTTTTTAGAGAAACCGTTGTCGTCTAAACAGAGGTTTTAGGTTTCTTATTCTTCCAGTATATAGAAACCAGAGTTTAATTGCAAAATAGATATGATATCTCAGCATCAAATGATGATTTAGGGGGATATATGGGATATTAGCATAAATGAAATATAATAACTATTTCTTTTCTAGTGTAGAATCATCTGAAAATAAGAATCATTGTGTTTTTCTTACCTTAGAATGAGCTGTTTATATCTACCGTAAAACTTCAATTAATAGCCCAGGCTATTATTTGCTTAAATCATGGAACTCAATGGGCCTATATTTTGGACAGGCATCTGTATGGGACAGGCCTTTAATTCCTTTCACACAGTTCACACTGTTGCTCAGCAAAGATTGGGAAATACAATCGAGTTATTTATTTAAACCAGTATGAATATTACTTGTATAAAAGATTAGTCATTACAAAGGGGTTACATCTTAATATATTTTTGGTAAAAAGCTTTTATGTAGAATATAACATTATTTTGAGGTTTTATGGTGGTGGAAGAAGCATGCTAAAATGTGTCCTGACCTGGCAGTGATTGTAGGGAATGTTTCTGCCATCTCGGCATCGAGTGCAGCCAGTGAAAGACTTTTCCTCTGCTGCATTTGTAATTCAAGAACGGAGAAGCCAGCGTAATGTGAGTGACTGTGGCCTGTGTATGTTTAATCACGGGTGCGGGTCGGGTTGTGGGACTTTTATTGATGGGTGCAGGCGGGTGAGGCTTTGACTTAGACATAATGATGGGTAACGGGTCAGGTCTGGTATTGAGCTTCATGGGTACAGGTTGGTGCGGGTTTTTAAAACTGGACCTGTGCAGGAGTCAACCCACACTCTGCCACCCACTGGCCAGCTGTTGCAAGTGCAACATAAATTGGTAACATCAGGTAACAAGTAAAGAGTAGATTAATACAACAGTTTAAATTTCCAAGCATTGATTTTATGTTGGTATATAGGTGGGAGGAGTAGAGGAGTCAGAAAGGTTCAACATTTTTACAGTGCATTGATCAGTATTAGAATGTGTTACCAAAAATGTTTGCACCAAAAGAATTTAATTTGTACATTTGGACTGTTGTTCAGATGTGCGAATGCTGCTCCTGTGGGGGGAGCTCAGGGTCTGGCAGTCCTATATCTAACCTCTTGTCTGTCTCATACCTCTGTCTTAGGTGCTGAGTCTATGGAGAGGTTACCTGGTTATAAACAAGCAACCTGTCAGGGTAAATCACAACTGTTCTAAAACACATCTAACCAAAACAACTATACCAATTTGCACATTTTATGAAAAGTTTGAAATGTCTGGGTTTGATTTTTGTCACTGGTTTTGATCTGTTAAACTGTTAAATTTCCCATGTGACCTCCCATGTGTCACAAAATGAGAGATTGCAAGACTGGGGTTGCCGAGGTGTTGCAAAAAGGTGGCAAAATTACGCTACATGTATTTCTTTTCACTTTCAGGACTTCTCTCTAATTTGTACATTTATGTGAAATTGTTTGACATCTCTGAGCCTTAAAAACTTTTAGAAATCCGACTAGCCAGTAGGTCTAAATCTAAATCCAGTGACATATTAAACACATTATTACATCCATAGATATCCATGAACTGCTGTTGCATCGTTTCAAACGTTCATATCATTCTACATATTATCCATAATTTCCCCTGTTCTGCATATAAACAAACAGACTGGCGTATCTCAAAATGGAAGCAAACTACTGGCCTTTACATTGACACCTCATTTCAGCCAATACAGCTTTCAGTGCTGTTTGTAAGCCTCCATAGCCAACCAGGGCTTGAGCTGAAGGAATGTACGTCACTGAGACTACCTGTAGTTTCAAGTTAGTTAAAGTGCCAGCAATTTGCCAAATGTTCCCGAAGGCTTATGGGTCTTGTAGTCAATGACACTCCAAAGCTCCACAGCACATTTGAACTGCTTACAGTCACCACAGACTCTTATAAATGTACATTAGTGATAAACAAATGTCTCCTCTGTTTTCTTAAAAGAAAAAAAAGTCTTTCATATCAGTATACAGTAGGTTTTCTAGAAGTGTTAACTATACAGTAAGCTCCTAAATAGACACTTCTGTATGTGTTGATTAGTTTTTCACTCATAATCACACATTTAGTACATAGTACATTGGAACTGACCAATGTACTATACTCCTACTGCTGCAGCAAAAGAAATAGGCCCTGCCCATGGGGTACCCGCTTCACCAGGTGAGCTAAGTGAGTGTCCCAGAATAAATAAAATCCTTGAAGGTTTTGGAAAAATCATGGAATTTATTGTGTCGGATGAAACTTACAGTAATATTATGCATGGATAACCTTCCACGTAATGCAAGATAATGCTGGATTTATTTTCTGTAGCTGTTGATGTAACATAGCTCTAATATGCATCAGTGCATTACATTTTGTTTACCATCACGTGCAGTTTGCAAATTTGCAGATCCTAGGATAGCAACAGAATGACCCTTCCTATGCTCTCTATGATTGCCCAGTACTCATTGCATTTGTTGTTTGGATTTGTTGGTTTAGGCAAGAGAATGGGATTGGTTAGGGTTCGGGTATGAATGTCAGGGTAAGACAATCAGAGGCAGAGTGAAGCAGGCCATTTCTTCACTACCCTAAGATTCCCAAATTCATGCACGCTTATTCTTTTCTTCCCATGTTCTGTCTCTCCCTCAATGTATGCCAGCTAGCTGGAATTATGTTAGAATAGGACTTGAATCTGATATTTCTGAATAATGCTGAGCAAGTGGGGCAAGAAAAATAATGTTGTGACAGTGTGATTTAACATGCAGGGTCATGACTTCCAAAAGATTCCGTGCCTTTTACCCACTAGTGTTTTTAAATTGTGCTGCATTTTTAAAGTGCCAGTGCGTAGAGCAGAGTAGTTAACCCGTGGGCCAGTCGGCTGTCACTCCCCTACTGTTCGCGGACTGCCTATAATATTATAATTAACATTTGGAGTCAAGTATACTATAAAGTTAAACGTTGTGAATGGTCATTGGAATTTTATTATAGGCCCCTAAAAAGTCAAGGAAAAGTTTTGAAATTTTGTTCAAAGAAATGTGTGGGACCCCTGTGTACACATACTCACTGTTTCTGAACAGAGAAGCTGCTGCTGACTATTCAAATGATTTTTTTCCATGCTTAGAGCAGTCCAAATTTAATACCATCCACTTTCATTGTATGGGGATGGAGGCAGAAATCTTGAAATCCGAGCACATCGAACCAAAATGGAGTGATAGATCTTGGCAAGCTTTTAACCACCATAGTCACTAAAACTGTCTTTTTAAAAAAAATAAAGGGCCTAAAAGAAATTTGATTTACCCCCCTTCCTCTCATTTATTCTTTGTGTGTGTGTGTGTGTGTGTGTGTGTGTGTGTGTGTTTGTGTGTACAGGTGGAGAGCACTTTCAGCTACTTGGAGATCTGCTCCATCAGCATTCACAGTCTCACACAGGTACTTTTTTTTTTTTTTATCAAAACCATATTTCTTTATAATGTTTAATACAGTTTTTCTTTTACTTGATTGTATGTATTAATCAAATTATATTCCATTTGTTCACCCTGTCTCTTTATTCAGTAAAGCACAGGAAGCCATTCAAAACAGAAAAGAGTTATTTGGAAAACAATATGCAGTAATTATTGTGACATATTGTTAGAGTAGATATTTCAGTGTCTATAGATGTAAAGCTAAAAAATAAGCTTTGGTTTGTGTTTTAACTGAGAGTAAGCATCATACATGTTTGATATCGTGTGTTTCGCAGATTGTGTTGGAGACAGACAGACACACTCTGTCTTTCAGTGTATTGCATGTTGAGGATCTTGAGGCCATGATCAGTCACATGACCGCCTCACTGAAGAGGGTCTTTCCTGATTCATCTCCAGGGTGAGGCTCACTCCACCACCTGCTACATGTCTCAATGCACACAATGAGCAGATAGGCTACTAGTTAATATTCTATGTGCACAATTTAAAATTCAGTCGTTACATGCTGTATTCCTCTTTTGGGTCATTGTTCTACCACAAGCCTCCAGAACTGCTCCAGTGCTCTTTATCATGGATTCTCCAACTGTGAGGGACTGGGATGAACAGCATTCCTTCAGAACATATTCCCTCATTTGATGATGGTGGAGGGGAGAGCTGTCTAACACGTCACTCCAACATGTAACATAGGTGTTCAGCTGGGTTGAGATCTGGTAGCTGTGAAGGCCATAGCCTGATTCACATCATTTTCTTCAAACCATTTAGGGAGACCTGTATGGAAGCTTCTGCATTCAGTCTACACTCACTCATTTCTTCTGTGAGCTGTCACCTCTCTGAGTATCAAAATATGAAGATTGCCATGGAATTCATCAAGCATATTCATGCTCACATCAACATAAAACCATTTGATTTTGATGACCTCATGAACTTTCCTTTAGCACCACCCCCAAGGCAAATGTCACATTATGTCATGGCTTTATGGTCAGTGTCTAAATGCTTCCTAGAAGATAAATCCAAATGGCATGTGATCCTCTGACTTTTTTTTATGCCTTTGTGCTGGTGACAGCCGTGGCCAGGAATATTATGTTTCCGGGTTGTCCATCCATCCCATTCTCATGAGCGCAATATCTCATGAAAGCCTTGAAGGGAATAAACTCGAATTTGTCACAAATGTTGACTTGGACTCATTGATATAGGATAAAATGTTGAAGTGATGGCATTTCATAACCAAAAAGTCAAAGGTCAACTTCACTGTGACATTATAATGTTCTGCAAAAAACACTTTTCTGGCTTTTCTTTGTAGCTTTTGGAGACTTCGGGTGCACAGCTAACATGTTGGCAGTATAGAAAGCGAGCTTGTAATTGAGACAAAAAAAGTATCTGATGGAAAGCAAGTCCTTTAAAAAAAAAAAAAAAAAAAAAAGAATTTGTAGCTTCTTTGCAGCAACATCTGTATTTGAAGCATTATCTCCTGTCATGCTGTCATGGTTACATATCAGCCTGGACAGACATGGATGTCAGCTGCAACTTGACTGGTTAGTGGAGGCATACAAATGCAAGATAGTAATTCTAATTTTTATGTTTGTGGTTTTAATAAAATACATCAGCTATTGGATGGATTATAATGAAATTTGGTCAGAAATTCAGGATGAATTGTAATTACTTTGACCCTCTGATTTTTCATCTAGGGGAAACATCACATCAATGGTTCAGTTTGTCAAATATTTTGTTTCAGGATGATGATAATTTATTTATTTATTAATTTATAACATGTATACATATATGAAGGAACGAAATTAGGTACTCAGGTCCTGGTGCAGGTAAATAGCAAATAATAAAACCAAGAAAACAAAGCACACAATAAAATACACAAAAAGTATATATATAAATATATGGCATCACGTGCCATTGGGCACTGTTTGGCCACTACGGAAAATGGCTTCAATCAGCATGTCAGCACTGTCACTGTATGAATGTGTAACATGCTGATGTTAGCATTTAACTAAAAGCACCACTGTACAGCTTCACAGAGCTGTTAGAATGGCTCTTTGTCTTGTTATATACTGTATGTCAGTCTTTAACAGTTTATTTCTTTTCCTCCAATCCTCAGAAAGCTGTTAAAGATGATTCCTCCAGATCTCCAGCAGAGACTCCTCACACTTACTGGTGTGATAGAAGAGCAGCTGGATAGTCAACCTGGCTCCTGTGGTATGAACCCTTCATTTTACACTATATGATCCCTTGTCATACTCTAATAAAGCTGATAGTGACACTGTCAGCTTCTTAACAGATTATCTGATCAGCCACCATCACCTGTCATTAACACATGGTGATTTGAAGATTAGATAGTAGAAGTATTAGATTGTGTTTGAATATTTGTTCTGCAGGAGGATTCTCTGATACCTATGCTGCTCTGTGTGATTTCAATGAAATGCCATTCAGAGAGGAGATTCAGTGGGTAAGCCACTACTGTACTGCAACATCAAATACTTTTACAGGCGTACCAAACTTTCCAAAGACTTATTTCGCCATGAACTACTTAAGTGACACTTTACACTTATCAGTAAGTGAATGTTAGCAATGGTATATCTCAATCGGGCATGGCTGACTGTTTCCACAGGATGTTGACAATATCTACTACATTAACAACTGGAGAGAGTTCAATCTGCTGGACTTCAGCCACCTAGACAGCAGGTAAGATACAGTACAGTGTGCAAACGTAACTTACCTCTGTTACATACTGTTTAAATTCTTCTCCTTTGCTCTTAGGGACTTGGCATTAGCAGTAGCAGCTCTGTCTTTCAACCAGTGGTTCACCAAGATCTACTGCAAAGAACTCAAACTGGTAAACTCTGTTGTTTGTGTTCTTTTGTTGTTAATGGTTTGAATCCAAGCCCATAAAGAAGATGGTGTTGAATATTAACAAAGTCCACAATCCCATTTCATAGAAAAATTGCCTGCACACTGACTAAAAAACATGTTTCGTATGCAAATAGAATCAATTTATACTGTGTGCAAAAGGTGATGCAATGTAAATGTGGAGAGTATGTGGTACATACACATGATTAACTCTTGGTAGATGTGTGGTTATACAACTGCCTACTACACATCTAACAAACCTTTTCAAGGGCTGAATCGAGGCTATTTCCTCTGCTCCGTTCAGGCCATTCAGTAATACATTCCGAAACCTAATACACTAATAAATGGGGGATGAATCTATAATCCTGGTTTAGCTGAAGCTGAAGTTATACTTTAGCTGTCTGAGTCAGACAAATTAGTTGGGTATCTTCTATAGTTGCAGTGTTAAGTTTTTCCCAGATAGCATTTCTTGCAGAGCTACAGTAACACCTTCTTGTGCTATAGTAACACAAGAAGGTAGAGTATTGAGATATATAAAAAGATGTATTTAAGATAGACTTGGAAATATCTGACCATCCTTCAAAGTGAGACCAGTTTATGTGTCAGATTGCAGGGCAGCAACATCAGGGCAAATATGTACCATTATCTTTGCTCTGCTGAACTTTAAAGTACCAACCATTTACAGAAAGATGAAGAATTCATTGCTTCCAAAGCATCATCCCACCAGAAGGCTGATAAAGTCTCCACTACTTTAGTCCCTGAATTCATGCATATTGTGAATCTATGGAAGATGTATCGCCACATTTCTCTGCACTGAAGAGTTTTCACACACATTGTGTGGAACCAGACTGAAAGTTTGTTTCGGACTGCCTGTCTCTGTGTCTTTGTTCCTTAGTCCGTAGACATCCAGCAGCAGCTGACTTTCTTGCTGTCCAGATCTCCCAGTCTGAAGGAGCTCTCACTAGAGGCCAGTGGACTCAAACTGTGAGTTTGTGTGTGAGTGTGTGCAGTGACATACTGCAAGGTAGGCAAGCAAGTAAACACTTCCCCAACAGGTATGAGATGCTCAACTTTCCATTTCTGTAGAGATGCTGCTCAATTAGCCTCAGTAGGACTAGGTAGCTGTTTGAATTAGGGATGCACGATAATCGGTATTGGCTGGTATTGGCTTAAAATGAAATATTGGAATCAGCCAAGTTGCCGATTTCTGCCGATATGTCAAACCGATTTAAAGATTTTTTAGGAAAAGAGAGAGACAACTGGTTGCTCATGGAGAACCAGAAACAACAGGATGCACTCAAAAGCAATCTAGGCACTCCAAAAATATATAAAACAAGGAAGGATGTATTAAAAACCCTTTATTGTAGTGGCTAAATCATTAAAAGAGCCAACATATTTTGACCACTGAAGATCATCATGAGGGCTTTAAAAACAGGTTTTTACATCTGTTTTACAAATTCCTTAAAACACCACAAACTAAAACAACACCTTCAGAAAAAGGCTTTGGATTATTATTTTCCTAAGGGCTTTTCCAGTTTTAAAGGAAATGTTCTTTATAAATGCATATAAATCAGACAATGAAATTATAGTACTTCACAATGCAAACACAAATAGGCCGTATGGTATGGCATGCATCCCTAGTTTGAATGTGTGCGTCAATTTAAAGTGGATTTGTGTCGGATAAAAGTTAAAGTTGTAAAGATGATTCTTAAATTCTTATAATTAGAAGGAGGCTTTACACAGTCTGACCTAGGCTGCAGGCCCAGGGCCCTGATATGGCCAGATATTTTTTAAAGGGACCTAAGGATGCTGTGGTGGAGAGCCCTCTGTACCCTTATGCAGATCCATGCCATCAGCCTGCCATCAGCGTCCTCGGTGTAAGACTTGTCTGCTTGTGAAAAAGGTTGAAGTCTGACAATACTAAGGGCCCAACTTTCTTGGCAGTGCAACAGCCAGTTCAAGCTGATATTTTCCAGACCTTTTGATGCTCTTTGCCAGTCTTTGTAGTGTTTTGGAGGCTTGGACCCCAAGTACTATGTCCATCTCAAACATGAGTTTTTTCCTTCAGGAAGGTTTGCCATAAATTCTCTGATGTTGTGATGTTTCTGGGCTGTTGTTTCTGTCAGATGGACTAGGAGACACTGGACCACATGGTTTGTTGTAACTAAGGGAAATACTTTAATTTAAACAACACTTTCCACATATAAATCTAAGCAGGCTGTGTCCAATTTTAATTTAAAGTCTAGTTGACAGGGAGCGATTGAGAACCTTGTTATTCTGCTGCAGGGACTTTGCACTCAAAATGGCAGCTGCCCTGCGGGAGCATGAATCCTCCACCCTGCAATCCATCAACCTCTCAGGCAATCCAATCGAAGACAAAGGTGGGCTCTTTATCTATCATATGTGAGTGGTATAAGCACAGTATGCACTTAGTTGCTCTTGTTCCACCTTGAGCCAGGTGGTTATTTTTACTGTTTGGTTTTGGTTCAGCACAACACTGTTTTTCTTCAATGATACTAAAACAATTGACATATTATTAGTTGTAAAACAGACAATTTTTCACAGTAGACATTTTGACTTGTCAAATCAGGAGACACACAGGTGGAAATAACAACATTAACGATGGCTCCATTCCATGCAGTGTCTTAGTGACTCATGTCAATCAGTATGTTTACATGACATTGGAGGAAATTGATTTATTGTGTTAGTCTGACTAAAACTGGACTTTTAGGTGTTAACATGTTTGTCCGACTGACGTTGAACGAGATCGAATTCTCAAAGTCAGACTAACGCACCCAGATAATGCAATTGGGAGTCAAATTATTCATGCATATATAGAGTCAGTTGGACCTAAACTGTCTTAGGCACTCTGCACATGCTCCACAGTTTCAACCCTGGGCTTTACCCGGAAGTTGAAAGCATTAAATGTGTAACAGAGGAAGCTGGTAACAACATGGTGAAATCTACAGACCCATGCATTTTTGGACAAACGAGGAGACATGCTGTGTCAGCTGAAAGAGTTAAATATTCTAAAATACGTGGATGCGAGGAAAAAACAGCATGGCGACCT
The DNA here is from genome assembly GCF_006386435.1 of Epinephelus moara. Classification (NCBI taxonomy): domain Eukaryota; kingdom Metazoa; phylum Chordata; class Actinopteri; order Perciformes; family Serranidae; genus Epinephelus; species Epinephelus moara. Next base: position 4,504,770 of record NC_065525.1, read on the forward strand.
GTTTAAAAAAAGTGGCCGAACAGCTGGACAACGCTCAATTGTTTAGTCTGTGATGTAATAGGTCAACCGGAAAAAGGTCCAATACTAACAGGATGAAAGGGGAAGTATCACCACCTATTGTAATAAAGTTGGATATATTTCGGTCAATAAATCGTTCCCTCTCCCATGCTTGTATACTGGGACAAGGACATTAGTCCAATTAAATGGTCTGGTTGAGCTGCAACCATAGCACGACTCAACTGTGCATGTAAATGTAATGCACAGTGCCAGAGACATGGAACTGGTCCTACTAAATGGAATGTGGCCATCATTAGTGGTGGCCAAAGAACACAACTCTATTTCTTGAGTCAAAGTACAGATACTCCTGGTCAAATATTACTCCGATACAAGTGAAAGAGCTGAGTCAAATTATTACTTGTGTTAAAGTACTGTACTTGCTTTTAAATATACTTCAGTATTCAAAGTACCTTTTTTTAATCTTAATGCATTGCATGCACACACACACACACACACACACACCAGGTCCTACGTGAATCCACAGCAAACACACTCAGTAAAAATATTTCTAACAGTGAATGACATCTTTGCGGGCAAATTCATAAACAGTCGTTTGACCGAACATAGCACAATAACTGTAGCTACTACAAGCACAGACAGCTTAATATTCATCTGGAATAAAGCAAAAGTTTACATACTCCAAAATTTCTCAGGTTAGATGGCGAAGTCTTGTAGACCTTGATGAAATTTATGCGTGCCAAACAGAAAACATTTAAAATGATAGAAATCATATGTCATCTGAAAAACTTCAAACATAGACTTGTTGTATGGCCATTGGTGATCTGGTGAGGAATCTTAATCTCCATCTGCTGCTGTAGCCATAGTAACACCGCATAACCAAATACCGAATACTTTAACTGTACTTAAGGACAATACTTAAGTAAATGTACAATGTTATTGTTCACCACTGGCCATCATTAATGTCATGAATTCCACCTGTGAAAACAGTCTATAGGCACATGTGATACAAGAAGAACTGGTGACTGTATTCATATCAGTTCTGTATTTTTAAACATTAACAATGTAATATTTCTTTGTGCATAAAGGGTGTACTTTAGAACGACCAACAGGTTTGTTACCATCAGTATACACACTGGGCTGGACTATATTGTATACTATATTGTGTGTGTGTGTGTGTGTGTGTGTGTGTGTGTGTGTGTGTGTGTGTGTGTGTGGTGTGTGTGTGTGTGTGTGTGTGTGTGTGTGTGTGTGTGCGTGTGCGTGTGCGTGTTGTGTTTTCATTCCTAGGTGTCATAGCTCTCAGTCAAGAGTTGGGGAATTTAGCTGAAGGACTCAAGCACCTTTCTCTGTCCCGGGTATCCATGACTGCGAGAGGTATGCATGCACGCATGCATGCACACTATATGTATATATATATATATATATAGATATATACACACACATACATACATATATATATGTATACATACCCACTTTGATCTGTCTTAGGGTTGCGACGGTATGAGATTTTCACAGCATGATAACCATCCCAGAAAATATCGCAGTGTCACGGTATCATGGTATTACAGAAGTATTACTATTATTATTATTATCAGTCAGAATTACCTTTAAAGGAATGGAAATGCAAGAGTTATTTTTGGTTGTACAAATGTTTTATTACTGTAATTTTTAGTAATGTAATTGAAACTTGAAACCATTTTGTAATGGAAGCTTGAGTAAAAAGGTGAGATTCTTCATCCAGTTGCATTTTTTTCAGTGTCATACATAAGCAATTGTACACTGTCAATTTTCGTATCATGGTATACCTTGAAATCAGTGGCGGCTGCTGGTCTTTTCAAACAGGGGAAGCTCACTTTAACTTTACATGATAAAATTTGTCATATTGTAGCGAGGCAGTAACTAAAAAAAGGAACATTTAATTGGAGCCGTTCTTCAACCACAGTCATGCTATAGAACCAAAACAAAACACACCTCAAAGATTTTCAGATGGGTTTAAACACCTGAACTGTACTGTACAAACGGTGAAAATGAGCTATATGGCTTATGGAAATAAGGAACTCTGGACGGCACTCTGTCAGAAGACTCGCAAATATCTGGATGGGACTGAGCTCCAAATTACGTAGCGCTGTTAATCACAAAGGGGTTCCGCCTTTTAGACGATTCCTCCAATCATTATGCATACACCGTGCATCCTTTCCCGCCTTCCGCTCCATTAGATCCCAGGGAAGCTGAGCCTCCCTGGAAGTGTCGCATTTATCCAATGACTGTCTCACTTTGCTGCATAAAAAAAACCTGCTCAGCGCTGTCTCATAGGAATGCTTGGAGGCTCCGCGTCCACTGTGCTGATGCGAGAATGTATGACAGGGAGGTCACGTTTGAAAACTGGTGATAAACAGCTGAAGTTTGAACATCATAGTCATGATGTGAAACGCATCCTAGCACACGTTTAATGTAATGTAAATTCTTATTTTAATGTAAATTGAATAGTGCATATTTGACCATTTCTTCTATGAAATATTAGGGGAAGTTCAGCCTCCCTTGTCTCAGAGCAATTGCCCCTGCTTGAAACCAGTATACCACTACAACCCTAGTCCGTCTGTCACTGTAGTTTTATTAACTAGGAGGATGCACAGTGTGGAGAGAGAGGTGGAGGTGGAGGTTACATTAAACAAAGTTGGATGTCACCTGGACGGTGTACTATGACATAATTCCAACTGTGATATTTGGAAATCTGTATCCTGCAACTATCAGTGTCATTTCAAACTAAATGAAATTCTCTCACAACGTTGCCTTTGCATCCTGTGATCCTCCTCCACCATCATGATGGCTGTTTCTTCATGGTGTGATCTGCCTGTCTCCAGGTCTGGGCTGTCTGAGTCAGGTGTTATCCTCCTCTCATCTGTTCTCAGCATCTCTGACCCACCTCGACCTGTCAGATAACCCCGGCAGTCTGGTAACTGAGGACGCCACGGTACGCTCTGCTCTCTGTGTGTTCATGTCATGTGGATACATACACAATACACATACTGTGCATACACATCCAGAGGTGGAGCTGTAACTGGGAATTTTTGGAGATATCTAGTAATTTATGTATGTTATACTGCAGTTGCAATCCAAATGATTCAACCCCCATTTCAAATAAAATTTGTTTTCAAAATGTACAAACTTTTAGCTTTTTGCAGTACACAAATCAAACAAGAACAATATAAATAGCTCAACACAACTGATATTTACAAGTGATTTCTCCCAATTCATCACATATCGCTTTTACTACTGCAGTCTCAAAATTATTCAACCCCTATATGATAAGTGTCTTTAGTACTTAGTAGAGCACCCTTTTACTGTTTTAAGCTGCTGCAAACATGACGCACACTTCTGAGGAAGGGGGAAGTTTCCGGCGAAACATGTCAAGGTATGTAATATCCTAACATGTCTGAGATAAAAGAACACTAAAGTCATTATCATAAACTAAAGACATAATGAACACCATTCAACTATTAGGCATAGTGAGATTCCAGCTGCTGGCAGCATTCCTTAGGATTGTTAGCCCATTCTTCATAGTCAATGAGCTCTAGTTCACTAATATTCTTGGGTTTGCATGCTGCAACCACCTTCTTCAAATCTCGCCAGAGATTCTCTATTGGATTCAAGTCAGGTGACTGTGATGGCCACTCCAGAATTTTCCAGGACTTCTTCTGAAACCAAGCCTTGATGGACTTGTAGGTATGCTTGGGATCATTGTCCTGTTGGAAGGTCCAGTGACACTCAAGTTTCAGTTTCCTCACAGACGGCATGACGGTTTCTCCTAGGATTTCCTGATACTTGATTGAATCCATCTTGCCCTCTACACGCTGCAGGTTTCCAGTGCCAGAGGAAGCAAAGCAGCCCCAGAGTACCCCCGAACCACCACCATGCTTTACTGTAGGCAGGGTGTTCCTTTTAGAGTATGCTTCATTCTTTCTCCTCCAAACATACCGCTGACCCACAGGCCCAAAAAGTTCCAGTTTTGTGTCATTGCTCCACAGAACAGAATCCCATTTGAGCATATTGGAGCTGACTTTTCTTTTGCTTGTGGGTGGTGTACGTTTTGGAATTCGGGTATAGAGAACTTCAGCATTTAGCATGCACCTTACTGTGAAAACTGAAACCTCAGCGCCTGCTGCCACTAAGTCTTGCTGCAGGTCTTTTGCAGTCACTCAAGGTTTTTTTTTAGCTTCCTCTTTCTGGCACGTCAAGGTAGTGTAGCCACTGTTCCTTTAACTTTGAACTTGTGGACTATGCTTCCAACTGTATCTTTAGGAACATTCAGTGCCTTTGCTGTCTTTTTGTACCCTTCTTTTTTATGCAAGGCAAGGATCTCTTTTCTCTTTTTGAACAGTTCTCTTGACTTAGCCATATTTCTCAACATGCAATCAAACGTCACAATCAACAAACCCCTAGTCAGTCCAGGTATTTGATGTGTTCTATCTCAAGCACACCTGATGCAACTAATGAAGCCCTTGATCAGTTGCATCAGGTGTGCTTGAGACAACATCTGATTTGCAAATGTGTGCACTTATGAGGGCTTCTATTAAGGGGGTTGAATAATTCTGAGACAGCAGTAGTCATTAAAAGTTGCATTTTGTGTTGAATTTGGAGAAACCTTTTGTAGTATTAGTTGTGTTGAGCTATAAAAATAGTTCTTGTTTGATTTGTTCATTGCAAACTGCTGAAAGTTTATACATTTTGCAAATAAACCTAATTTGCAATGGTGGTTGAATAAGTTTGATCGCAACTGTATAATCATATACTAAGGCTTTATACAGTTTTACTTTCAAGTTTCAGAGTTTTTGTTTGTCACATTCTCAACATAGCTCCACATTGTGCAGTTAAATGTTCATAGTTCAAAAAAGCGAACAAATAGTGTAAAGAAAGCAAGATGTAAGCACAGTTTACCCAGAGAGACAGGACTGCAGCCGGCAACAGCAGCACCATCTTAATAAGCATAATAAATAATGATAAATATAAATGAAAATTATAAGAAATATGTGCAAAATTAAAAGGGGCACACTTTATTGATGACCTCATGAGCTGAAAGTCCTGGTAGATGTGTAGGGATGGATGTTCTACATGTCCCAGGTAACACTGACTTGTGAGAATAACAATAAATTGACTTTTCAGCAACACTTTGACTGTGCACTCTGCAGCAGAGCATGCCTAAACATCTGAAACACATACCACACAGTATAGATATTCATTATGTGTGTGTGTCTTGCAGTTTCTCTTCAAGTTCTTGTCCAGCACTAACTCTCTGTCTCATCTGGACCTCAGTGATACCAACTGCCCTCTGGACACGGTCAGTGACTGACACTTTATACAAATGTTATAACTGCTTTTCTCCTCACCTCTCACTTGAAGGAATAATATTCAAATATTTTGGAAAGTCAGCTTGCTTTCAGAGTAGAAGATCAATATGAGTTTATCTTTGTGTGTCCAGTAAAGAGATATATCTAAGATGTGGTTAACCTAGCTTAGCATAAATACTGGTTGTAGGGGGAAGTGTTAGCCTACAGTAGCTCCTTCATCATGTAACTCCAAAGTTTATTTACATTTGCAAATGAAACTTTCGGTAAGCACTGGAGCTAGGTTTGATGCTTTAACAAATAATCATTATTTCATCTCGTCTCATTCTATTTGTTTCTAATCAGAGGTGTAGTAATGAGGGGGGAAGTGGAACTACCTACTCAGAAAGCCTGGAAATGATCAGAAATCCTGACATTTGTTCAGCAACTCTTAAAATTGCAATTGTTAATAATTTATTGCTGTTCACAAAATAAATTATTTAACAGACAATTTCTTGTATCTAAAACAGACAGAAAAATAACAGCTGTTGACAAATTTCTTGTGAACCCAACTTGTTAGCAGTATTTCAGAATGGTTTAATACTGGCATGATCAGCTGCAGGTGTTACAACATATTCTGTGACCACTGTAAAATGATGTGACTGAGTGATGAGAGTAACCTGAACTGATTCAGTTATTTGTAAATAGGAGACAATGGATGATTTAAGGGGAGAGGGGCCCACTAAGGCTTCATATGGGGGGGTCCAGATTTTTGTGCTGGCCCCTGTTGTTAATTGAATTAATGTGAATTATTATGGGTCACATGACTTGGATTTGACTCAACGACTCAGCGACTCGACGACTCAACAACTCAACAACTCAACGAGAAAAAACACTTGCAACTTGACTTGGACTTCAACACCAGTGAGTTGTGACTTGAGCCTGCTGACTATAAAATACATGATTTCCCCAAACCCAAAGATTAAAAGGTATATTTAAAAAGTGTGTCACCAATCAATACATTTACCCTAATTTCCTGAATCAGCTAACATTAACGCTATTTACTCCCAGAAAGTCAATGCTCTAATTCCTCAGATCCACTTTGTTCGAACCAATCTGACACCATCCAGTCAAGTTGCAGGAGAGAACCATGAAGAACTGATGTTACTTTATTGAGCGCCAGATGGAGAAAGTGATACAAAAGATAGTTTTGTTACCGTAAAAAACAATGCAGTGGTCAACAAAAACCAAATTGCAGGATGCAAATCTTGTGGGTCAAAAATTACAGTTGAGGCTTAAATTGACATAGTTAGTGAGCTAATGCTTAGCGAACATTGGTTTAACAGCTAAGTAACTATTTAAGAAACTTTTATAAAGCATTCATGATTTTTGTACATTTAATATATTGTTACTCCATTGTTAAAACAGCAGTACATTTAGTGAGGAACACATTATGACTTGTTTAGGACTCGAAACTCAAAGTTTAGGATTAGGGACTTGACTTGGGACCTACCTAAGACTTGACACCTACTTGTGACTTGCAAAACAATGACTTGGTCCCACCTGTTGTTATGTGTTCTTCTGTGTTTGTTATTCTGCACTGAACACTTTCTCATTGTAACTTTCTCTCGCAGTTATTTGTGTCCCTGTCTGCTGGATGTTGTTACAAACTGCTGCACCTGAACCTGGCCAGGAATCCTTTCAGCCACAGGTCAGTTCCACTGTTCCACTTCACTAATGTCAGAGGCTCTTTCTGAGATGTCAGACATCTTTGCAGTATTCAGACACAAGGAAGTCAGTATTATTGCACTAATACGCTCATTATTTCTGCACATATATTTGCATACCTATCACAGATTTGGTATCATCACAGTACCTCTAAGTATTGCACTGTATACATGTTTTCAGGTTTTCAGTATAATACAGTATTTCTTATTTTGTTGTGTTTATAATTTATCTGTTTTTTTTGTGCTGTCTAGTCTGATTTGGTCAAATATACATGTACAGTTTAAACTTTTGTTTAACACGACAATCAAAAACAAACAAACAGGCGGGAAGTCTGGCAAATATTGACAGACAGGAAAGGCAGCTATATAGTCGCAGTGGTGAGCTTATCACCAATGTCTTTACATGATCAAATTGTTCCCTCCAAACATATATCCGCTTAAACTGTCCCATTGTTCATTAATCATATAATTTTTCCAATTTAATCTTCCCAGCATCTTTTCACATGCAGTAGTTTCCATCATTTGAACTATCCACATATTCAGTGTCAGAGTTTGAGGCTCCTTCCAACACCTTAAAATCATCCGAGCATAGGTTATAAGGCCAGTTTTCAATATTCTAAATCTAAATTTATTTAAATTCAGCACTAGAGTTTTGTCACCAAGGAAACATAGTCTTGGCAAACTGGGCAGTTCACATTCTAACCATTTACAGATGTAATCCAGAACTTTCCTCCACAGGGGAGAAACCATAGGACATTCCCATCTATATGTACCGCATTCTTTTTTGCATTTCCAACATAGATCGTCTTTAAGTAGCCATTGGAGTGTTATAATATCTGTGAATTATTATTATATACTGAATAAATTTGCCTCTGACTTCTCTGATATATTACCCGGTGTTGTAAAGAATTCCCTCCTATGTTTTTTTCATCCAATTTACAACACATATCATCCTTCTCCCATATCATTCTTAGATTTCCACAACCATTGTTTTTTATCCAGGGATATATTTCATACCACTTTGATTCTTTGTGGAACATTGTCGGCAGCTGTATGTAGCACTGTATTAGATTTTTATCTTGATGGAAGGGACCATTCCCTTTAATACAGTCTCTAATCTGCAGATATTTCCAGAAGTGGCCTTGTCTTTCTATTTCAAATTATTCCCTCATTCTATTACATGTACAGTACCAGTCAAATGTTTGGACATACTTTCCCATTTACTTGAATGAAAAAGTGTGTCCAAACTTTTGACTGGCACTGCACATGTGTTAAATGCATAGACCGCGGAACCGGGGGGGCCATGGCCCGGGTAACTTTTGTACTCTGACATAGAGGGCTGCATTGGGATTGGGTCCCGCGGGTCCCCATTAAACAGTAGAAGAAGAAGAAAAAGAAGACATGAAAGAAGACGTGCAGTTTATTGTGTTTCACCGGCGACGAGCTGTCATTACGCGCGACTATTACGCACGTCTGCGCGCTCTTTATAACTCACTGTGTGAATCTATGTTGCATAATAAAGATTTGCCCCCTCGTAATTTTTAACCGCCCACTCAGTAACTTCATCCTGGCGCCGGGCTTGCCTTAACCTCAATCACTGCGTGATTATATAAAGGTAGAAAAATAAATAAATACAGAGGAGGAGAATAGAATATGAAACAGCCTTTATTTCATTAAAAACTAAATGAAAACAACGAAATAGGAGCGCTATTCCTGACCAGTGCGTCAAAAGACATGCAGGCCAGGGAAACGAAACAAACAACCCCATGAATCTCTTTATTAATAGCCTATAAAATGACGTGTTTTCTCCTGCGGGACGGGAGAAGACACAAAATCAATGCATCTCTATTATTGTGCGGGCATAAATTCTCAGAGTTTTGCGGGAGCGGGCGGGAGTGGACATACACATTGCGGGAGCGGGCGGGAGTGTGACACACACGTTGCGGTTGCGGGCGGTAATGGTCAGAAATTCAGCGGTGCGGGCAGGAGCGTGATGAAGAAAACAGTCCCGCGCAGGGCTCTACTCTGACAAACTATTTTATATGAATAAAAGCCTAAGTTGTAGCCTATCTGTGTTTTTACGAGCCAAGTCACCACACACCTTCACTCACTCTCACCAACTGCTGCCGATAAAAAAAACTCCCACTGACTGCTGCATATTGATTTGATATTAGTGTGCCTATCAAGTGCATTGTTTATCAATACGTCATGCATGAGCGTCGCGAGCTAACGGCGGGCACCTGCGCTGGCTGCATCTGGGAAAATGAAGAGACAGAAGTCGATATCTGATTTTCTTCAAGTAAACAGAAAAAACAAAATGATCAAATTACTCCAGCTTCCACTGTGGCCTCATCTGTGCGTTTATGTATAAATAGGCTTGGCCTGTTGTGTGTGAATGTTAGAGTGAGATCAGAGGGGTTAATCTGAGCAAGCATGTGTTTGTGTTCATGTGTGTACTGTAGATGTGACTGTGTGGCGTCGGAATAAAAAAAAGTGCTCCGCAACGTTATTTAATACATCAGTAATATTGTCTGTTTCAATGCATATGCCCCCCACCCCCTCCGCGTGACTTGAAATTATGCCCCCCCTTGTTCAGATGCGTTCCGCGGTCCATGGTTAAATGCTTTTACTGTAATCACACTTCTAACCCTAACCTGAGCACAGTATAAGACAACAGCATGAACATCATATATCCACATTTGTGACTCACAGACCGCTGACGGAAATTGGGTGAATAGATGTTCAGGACCAGACAGACTAAGCCAGGGCATGAACCAAAAAACAGAATCAGTAAATTTGATCAGTAGGAATACTGGAGTTCTGACACTAGTCTAGTCTACCCTATTTCTATGGTCCTTTCTGCAAAATAACCAGCTACACTAGATTCTACAATGCATTGACGGGTAATTCATTATAGGGCATAATAATTCTGATTTCACACACCAACAACTTTAAGACGAAACATAATTTTGAACGCAGTCAAGACCCCTTCCCCAGCAGACGTTTTGACTTGTCATAGCAGGAAAGGGTGGAACTCATAGCTTTAGAGATTTCTCAGTTCCATTTTAACTGCCTCAGTGACCTATGCCAATGAGACTTCGTACACAATACCAGACCTTAGGGGCACACACACCTAAATTACATTAAGCCATTAAAAAAACCTTTTTGGTTACACTGGTGCTTCTCTTGTTGTGATATGTCAAAAGGTCTGTAGTGAAAGAGGCAGGCAGATTGGAAAATTTTGTCTAACGCAGCTGAAGCCTCAATTAGGGGTGCACGATAATATCAGCACGTCATTGGTATCGGCCGATTTTGGCTTTAAAATGAAATATCAGAATTGGCCAGCATACTTTTTCTTATTTTGCTCAATGAATGAATATTACATACATTGAAAGCATTCTGTTTGATGTCTCCATCTGCTGGTGGGCCATCAGGATAAGTACACATGCATAATAAGATGTTAATTCCACTAGAGATTTGATGATCACTAAAATTAGGTGTGGGGAAAAAGTGGATATATTGATTTCCGTGTCGGTTTTCGGTCAAATGAGTTGTTATATATATCGGCACATTGGATATCGCCAAAAAATCCAATATCGTGCATCCCTAGGGCTCTAGTTTTTTGGCGCAGCGCAGGGTGGCGCAGGGTGGCGAACCCCACGCTGAGCTAGTTTCGAGCAGCACAACCCGAGGCGCGCTCAGTTTGGTAGTTTGGCAGACCGAGGTGCGCTGAGATGGGTGTGGCGGCGCAGCAGGGGGAGGTGTCGACAGATCCAGCTTGGCACAGTGACAGTTTCGG
>NC_065525.1:4516002-4605275 GCF_006386435.1 Epinephelus moara
CCATGGCGAATTGAGTAAACTCTCATTACGCCTTCGCGCTGCGCATTTAAGGGCGAGGAGAGGGGCTCATTTGATTGGTGTGATGTGTGTAAAACCCACTCCACGCCTTCTCTCCTCCCTCTTTCCGACTTGCGCAGGTAGGAGGGACGGAGGTGGGAAAGAGGAGTAGCTGCGCCAGGCGCACGGAGTGCCAAACTTACAAAATCCGCCTGGCCACACTCAGTTGGCGAAGCGCAGGTGCGCTGCGCCTCCGCCTCACCCGGTCTGCGAAACTAGAGCCCCTAGTCTCAACCAATAGCAACTAAGTATGTGTAGAGGAGACCATGATTGTTTCCGTGTCTAACCAGCTGATATTGTATAATATTGAAAAAGCAAACACGTGAGCACACTCAAATAGAAAAAAATGAATGAGGTGCACAATGCTGATGAAAGTTTACGGCTGAAATGCGGACATTTGTGAGCGCTGGCCTCCTTTGATATTTATTGTATAATATTGGCCATGAAAAGTACAAACTGCCCCTGAGAGATGCTGCCTGGCTGGCTGGTGAGTCAGGAGACAGACACCGAATGTCAGCAAATGGAAAATGTATGACTAACATCATATTTCCCTGTATTTATGAGCATTCTAGCTAACTTTAGCTAGCAAGCTAGCCTTCCGCATCCCCATCAGGCACTGCCCACATTCAGCACCAATATCACCTCGGCAAGCGATGATCACTTGCCTGTGTGACCATGCCCTGACATGAACCGAAATGTTAATGAATCAGTTGGTGGAATCCACTCTATGATTTGGTTGATAAAATTGAGTGAAAAGGAAACACAGCCTATGACAGTGTGTGTGTGTGTGTGTGTGTGTGTGTGTGTGTGTGTGTGTGTGTGTGTGTGTGTGTGTGTGTGTGTGTGTGTGTGTGTAGAAAGGTGCGGGAGGTGACCAGGAGCATTCGAGAGTTCTTCAGTCAGAGCTGTGAGCTAAAATATGTGGGCCTGTCTGCAACCAAACTACCTCCACAAGCTCTCAGGTGAGTTGACTCCCAAAGAATGCAATAATATAATATTCTTTTTTTTTTTATCATGTATGTCAAACTTCTTTACCATGGGAATTGCAGTTTGACAAAATAATCTTCACTCAAGGTCCACTTACAAGCCGGGATGTGTAAGAAGTAGGGCTGTCGTCACATGGGCGCATGCTCGTGCAGCGACCAGCAGCAGATGTGAATGGCGCTCGCTTGTTTTGAGCTTTTGTCGTGTTATGTTAGACTGCTTTTTGTTGATTTCCCGTCAGCTTTTAACACGATCCAGCCTCATGTTTTAGCTGATAAACTTGTGCACTCCTTTGGTCTGGCTGCGTGTCTTGTGGGTTGGATTTTTGATTTCCTCACAAACAGATCACAACCACCGGTTCACCTCAAGGCTGTGTTTTGTCTGCCCTTTTATACAGTTTGTACACAAACGATAGTTTTAGCCACCATATCGACAGTTTCATCATAAAGTACGCAGATGATTCTGTTATTGTCAGCCTGCTTCGGGATGATGAAGTTGGTCACGGCCAGGTTCTTGTTGATTTTATATCTTGGTGTGAAGAATCCTTCCTCCAAATCAATGTCTCTAAAACAAAGGAGGTTTGTATTGATTTTAGACGACCATCTCCAGTTCCTCAATGTAGTGTCGTTCACAATCAGCCAGTTGAGCTGGTGACCAATTACAAATATCTTGGCACTATAATTGATAACACGCTCAAATTTGATGTGAACTGTGATATGCTTTGCAAAAAAGGTCAGCAACGCTTCTTTTGTCTGAGGAAGCTCGCCAAATTCCAGGTAGATAGGAGCCTGATGAAAATGTTTTGCAGTGCTTTTATCGAATCTGTCGGGTTTTTTTTTCTTTTTCTATATTTCCAGGAATATAAGCTTCTTCCTTCTGGCCTCCGCCTAAATGTTCCCCCAGCTACTAAAAACAGATACAAATTTTCCTTTGTGCCTCTCTCCATCCGGGCTCTAAACGCTGCGGATCGGAGGAGGTAACTGCACTGTGGTTTAAAACTTCCATTGCTACTATTTTGTACCTGTTTGTTTATTTATTTATTTATCTGATACGCACTTTACTGTGAAGGCTACTGTATATAAGCTGACCAGTGGTCTATATTCTTTCTTTCTTTGCACTGTAAACTGTGCACTTGGTGCATTTGATGTAATTCACTGCTCACATCATGTAGGTTTTATGTCTAATTGTGACTGTTGAATGTATGTGTTGAATCTGTCTGCTGCAAACCAAATCGCCCTTCAAGGGACAAATTAATGAAGTGAAGTGAAGTGAAGTGAAGTCAATCGATTAAAATATTTAATTGCGATAAATCGCATGATTGTCCACTCAGTCACCACTTGGTTATGGTTAGGAAAAGATTATGTTTTGGCTTAAAACACCTGATTTGGGGGACACAGTCCTGGCTAGAAACGCAGTGATGTCTCGCTTTTCAACTGCAACTGTAGCACCATCCTAATACACCATCCTCGTACCAGAATAACCAACAACGCCCCCATCTCAAAACATGGCCAAAAGGGCTCTCAGTTACAAGTTTATAGTCTAAATTCAGACTTCCAGCGTTCCAGCGTGTCCAAACTGCATGCTGGGTAACATGCAAACTAGCTGGCTGGCGTCACGCCCAGAGTAAATTAAAGCAAAAAACAAAGAAATTAGGAACTGGCTCGTTCACTCTAAAGAGCCGGTTCACTTGTTCACTTCAAAGACCCGGTTCAAAGACTCGGCTCGTTCTCGAACGTCACATCACTAGTTGGTAAACAATGGAGGAGAAACTAGTGATAGAGGTTGCTGGATACCCAGAGCTGTACGGTCCAACGATAGACAGCAGGTTGTCAATCTGCCCTCGGATCATCCAAAAACGTGCCTGGAAACGGCCATCTTCGAGTTGAAGCTCCTGGACCAACTGGTGGTTCTCCCCATGATCCACCCTCTATTTTATTGTCTCATGTATCCACACAGATCTCTGTTTCCATGTGCCCAACTATTTGCTGACAGCCTCTCATTCTCAACCAGAGCTACAGCAAGTACCCTCTGCCTGTGCATTTTAGGAACTAGCTACTAATTACTGTGAAAAAATAAATAAACAGTAGATTGATTACACGGGAAGGGTAGTGTAAGGACGTGAAAGATGCGCAGCAAGCGTTTTTTTTACAAAAATAAAAATAGAAGGCAGTGCGGTGCGTTTTTCAACCTGCAAAACTCTTTCTGTGTGACCAGCGCCTAACGCATCACCCCCAACACTGATTTAGGGATTACAGTAAAATGACATACATACATACATATATATATATATATATATATAAATTATTTCAGTTGGACTTGGAGATTGTTTGATCAGAGTGGGGTATTTTGTTTGTTTAATGGTGTAATGGTATTATAAGCTATGTGCAGCTAAACTACACCCTCAATCTCTCTCCTATACCTAAGAACCAGTTCTATAACATACTGCCATTGGTACAGTAAATTGGAACACTTTAACACTGCCAGTGAGAGTAGCCAGCATTGTGTTTGATCTATAAAGAGCTTTAGACCTTTATTTTCTTACAATAATGGAAAGTATAGCATTATGGCTAGGTTAAAGGTTAATGTTAATGTATGTACAGTTACAAACCAAGGGTCCCCAGTAACGCTACTCTATTATTTCAGTTACTACCATGGACAGGAACTTGTTGGGCATCTCTGATGTAATTCATATCCCTTTTAACCCCTTGAGTCCTAGGCTATTTTGGCCATCTGTGAATCATTTTTGATTTTGCCTTTATATAACACATAAAAAATGTTTACCATACCAATGTTTGGTACCTTTTCTTTTCAGCACAACATCACCTGCATTACCTGACAATTATCTTTTCACTATGACATACTGTTTAAATATATTGGAGCCAAAAACACACAACAAACATAAAATCTGATTTGGAAAATAATGTTGTTGTTTTTTTTACTATTAACAACACATTGTTTTGAAGCTGTTTAAGTTACAGTAATGGCTGGCTTTGCTGCCACCTTACAAGTTGCTGGAGCCAGAAAAAGTTGTGTACAGTGATGGAAGGCAGTGTGGAGCTGAACTGAGGAAAGAAAAACAGGCAGCAACTGTCAGTGACTGTTTGACAAAGTACTATTAACTCCAAAGGTTCATGGTTTTGTTCAAGGAGTAAAGGAAAAGAATATCCAAAGAATATCTGCTATAACATGTATACACTTGTTAATTTCACAGTTTTTGTTTTTTTTTGTAACAAGGTTATTACTACAGGGTCTGGCAACCAACACTCGTCTCTTTGGGCTGGAGTTGGACATCAGTAGCTGTGAGGTACACTGCACAATTACACACAAATGCAAAAGAAAACCCACCTTCATTGTTTGTAATGATGAGTTGCAGCAAACAAATAACTGTATGGCTTTGTGTGTTTGTGTGTGTGTTTGTGTGTGTAGTTACGTTCAGCAGGAGCTCAGGTGATACAGGAGCACATCTCTGAAGCTACATCTATCAGAAGTCTGGATATCTCTGACAATGGTATGCAAAGCCACACACAAACACACACACACACACACTCAAAGAGGAAAATCAAGACATACGCACAATTATCTCATCTCACTGCGCAGAAATGCTAACAGGAACCAAACCAAGGCTATAAGTCTTGCTGCTGCAGCACCATGTTTTCACTTAGGTGATGTCACAGTCGTCTGTTAAACTGTGCTGGTTGTGGCAACCCTGATGGAGATGTTACAAGGGTGAATGTTTTGCTGATATTTTGCTCATTATTTTTACCTGTGCATGTCAGACAGATGAATTACCACTCAATTATTACAATTAAATTTTTTTAAACAGTTAAGTTACATATAGCATAGAAACACAGAACTATTACAGATTACAGTAGGACCATACCATTTACATCAGAAATAAGATAAAAGAACATAGAATATGCTTACGCGGCTGCATAGTCACTAAACTATGTCAGATAATATATAGGCCTATATAAGAATATGTTTTTTCACTTTCTTGCTGAGAGTTAAATGAGAAGATTGATACCTCTCTCATATTTGTTTGCTAAAGATATAGCTACAGTACAGCCAGATGGTTAGCTTAGCTTAGCATGAAGACTGGGAACAAGGGGAAACGGCTAGCCTGGCTCCATCCAAAGGTAACAGAATCCAATGATTGTGATGAGACAAAACCATTTTAGAATGTTGTTGAGAAAAGTTGCAGCAGTGTGAACTGGTCCGTCTAAGCTTGACTCAAACCGGCTGATGGTGTCACCTGCAATTCAGCTGGTCAAATCATCAGCAACTGGTTTTAGAACGTAAAGCACGTCATCTGTTTCAACAACCAGTCGGCTTGTAGTGAAGTTTAATGTTTCTCCCTCTCTCCCCTGTCTGTCTGCCTGTAGGTTTTGAGAATGACATGGTGACTTTGGTTCTGTCTGTTGGTCGATGTCACTCTCTACGACACCTCGCACTGGGAAGAAACTTTGCCATGAAGTCCAGGTACTTTGACTCTACCATCATTTCTTCTCCTTAGATGGATTATATATAAACTAGTCCATACAGGGGATGTGTTATGTATAGAGGAATAAGACATCAAAAACAGTATATTAGAGGAGATGCAAAATCAGAGCACTGTAAATGCACTGTGTAATAAATATTAATGTAAGACAAACAATGCACACTGTTTTTAGAAACATGCTTTTTGGCAAAATACATGGAGCATAGTTTTGGTTGACGGCACGGAGGCGGGCACACAGGTACACACATACAGATTTCGATCCGCAAGTGTTGGAGATAAAGGCTTCCCAGCCAAACTGTGGCCCAGCGCGCATGTGCAGCTCACGCTGCTAATGGTGCTCACAGTATGAATGGGTAGTGGACAAAAACGCGAATATAAACAATAGAAATGTGGGAAAAATGCAAAAACGGCATTGTGGCTGTCTGCACATGACCAAGATGAAAGCCTATGTGCAAGTTCAGAGAAGTAGGTCAAAGCAGTGAGGAGGAAAATGGATGATGACGGACGGAGGGAGGGACAGAGGTTTCTCCATTTAATAGTAGGATGCAAACCTTTGCACACAGACAGCTGGAGATGACTGAAGTCATTGTGGCCATAAAGAAAACAATACTAAGTTTAAAATTTAAAAAATCACTTGTTCAGCTGCATGTGTGACAGCTGCTGGGTGTATACACTAGGCCCAAATGATACAAAGATTCTGCGAATACCTATTTAAAAATGTAAATAATATCTATTCTTTTACAGTGCCAGTTTATCAATCAAAAATATTATCTTACTAAAATCTCTCTAAGCAGTCAGAAAAGGGACTAGCATAAAATGCGTAAAAGCATAAAAATGTTGATGAATTCATCTAAGTCCCAGTTTGTTTCAAAGTGGTGCTTGTTAGACTGTCTGAGAGTTTGCACCATTATCCCCATTTGTATGATTTATTGAATCATGACGACAAAGTGAGTACAAAAAATGCAGAACAGGTTTAATAATTACATATAATTACACATTTCATGTGGTTGGATAACACATTGTAAAAAGTTAAAAACTAAAAGTTCTGTTTAAAGCATGAGCAGTGACGACCCTGGGTTATACCTCTCAGGGTACAAATACATTGCTCTAACCGTCGTTGATGGAGGTTGTTTGGGCAACATACAGCCTGAGTGGAAGACACTGCTCAGGGCTAGAATAATTACTGAGAGCTTATCTGCATATTTTTGGGGAATCAAATAATTTAATCAGATTTTAATTTACTGGTGACAACAAGGTCTGATTTTACTATTGTAAGGTCACTACATTTGGATATCAATCAAAGCTGAGGCAAGCAAAGGACACTGTTCCTACAAATGTTATGGTGATTACAGCTCAATCAAACCAAATGTTCTTTTGAGTGGCTCAAATGCAGATATAAAATTCATCACCCATAAATCTTAGAAATGAACTTTTGGTTGACATTTTAAAGAATGTTGTGCAAACTGCAAAAATAATGATCAGGTAAATTGGCCAAACAACCTAAACAGTGTTTTACTGTAAGGCTACATCTCACACCTTATATTTAATCCCCTCCTTTCATATCACTCACAGCTCTCTCTAGGTAACTGTGTGTATGCTGGTCTGAAGTCTGTGTGAGTTTGTAACTGATGCACATAACCAAACTAACAAGAAACATGTTGTTTCTTCCTTTCCCCTGTCATTCTCTTCATCATTCCATGCTTTCCTCCTTACCTTGTCTGTCATATTTCTTGTTTTCCTGGTTTGATATGTTCCCTTTCTCTCTACCAGAGCTCTCACTGATGTTCTTCATCGTATAGCTCAGCTCATTCAGGATGAAGAGTGTGTGAGTGACACTTCCTTTCAATTAATTCACTCCCAGTCATTAATATTACCTCCCCCCCAATGCTTAATTATTAGGGTTGAGCCAGGTACTGAGATGAAACGAGTATCCCCTATAGATTTTTATGAGTAAAAGTATCATCCGAGTGTCAATATCCGCACTCTTGGTGAAGGAAAATCCTTATTTGGGGAGCAGTGTTTAATCTATTACGCTTGTGATCAAAAAGTATCCAAAGCTCAGTGATAATAAAAGTAGCAACTTCTGATCAAATCATTTCAGTATCACATTTAAAATAACAACCTGGCTCAGTCCCACCCATTTCCAGTTTGAGCCACACCCACTTCAGATTCAACCCCTGCCCATTCTGAGTACAGATACAAATGCAGACAGTCTAGTTGGTTGGACTGACACAGAGAGATACAGATATAGATAATGGTCTACTCGCTCATACCTATTAATTATGTGCAACTTGATGATAATCACAAACCATACTTCAGTTCACTTTGTCAATGTAAATGTTGCAGTTTCTTATATAGCTGTGTGTGTGTGTGTGTGCGCACAGCCCTTGCAGTCTCTATCAGTGTGCGACTCCAAGCTGAAGACAGGGATGCACATCCTGCTGAGCGCGCTGGGCGGCCACGCTGCTCTGGCTGAAGTGGACATCAGTGGAAACAACATCGGAGACACTGGAGCCAAAATGCTGGCTAAAGTCCTGATGAGTAATACCACACTGAGGTACACACACACACACAGACACTAGCCAGTAACCAATTTTTCATCTTAATTTATTATTATTTGTGAATTCAGTAAGTTGAATGGCGGCCGTTGGCAGTGTGAAGACAACAGCATTACATACTACCGTAAAACTTCAATTAATAGCCCAGGCTATTGTTTGCTTAAATCACATCGGGCCATCAGCTGGCCTATATTTAGGACAGGCCTTAAACTCCTTTCACACAAAACTGTTGCTCAATAAAGATGAGAAATATGATCAAATTGTTTATTTAAACCATTATGAATATTAATTTATAAAAATTAGGCTTCAAATAATATATAAATTATAAATCATTCATTTGATCTAGCTCTAACGAATAGGGCATCAGAGAAAGAGAGTTACAGCCCTCGTTTTACAGCACCCCAGGATTACGGCACCCAGCATACAGACACAACACTTAAACTTGTTAAAACAATACTCACAACTTGGATACATTTTTATGAAAAACCCTTTTTTCATTCTTTAGATCTGAGAACCTTTACAGACTAAAGGAATGTGAATAATTTACACAGTAATCGAGGAATGGACACCTTTTTGTTTCTTTCATTTTTGTCTATCTTGCATACCATAAATCTTTATGAATTATTCTTTGGTGCTCATGGTTTCAGTTAAATGAACTGAACACGATTGTTAACGTTAGCTCAAATGGATAGCAAAACAACCAGGTTTTATACAGCCAAAGAATTTGTATAAAAATGAACTGCTTGGCAACCAGACCAGGCGTCTAATTGAGACAGGCTTTTATTTGTCAAAATGTGTAGCCACACTGGGTTAGTAAAAGAGACTGGGTATTTAATTGGGCTTAATTTGGCTTTTAATTGAAGTTCTATGGTATTTATTCACATAGCGCTTCTTCCTATTTGGTCCTAGAAAATCATCATGTCAATAGTGGAATAATCTGCAGAGGCTTGTAAAATAAAACAAGCTAATCCATTTCAATCAATGGAAATCCCTCTTGACTGACTAAGTGCAGTTTGAATGCATGTGTTTTTTGTGAAATGATGATGTCCATTATGTTGATGTTCTTTTCCTGTTTCTTGTATAATTTGTTGATAGATGCTTTGTGTGCTCCTATTTTTATACTGCAATCAGGGAATCTTTGTAAAAGAGATTTACCTTAATGGCCTTCCCTGTGTAAATAATAATAATAATAATAATAATAATAATAATAATAATAATAATGATACGACTACTACGACTACTACTACTACTAATAATAATAATGATAATAATCATAATATCTTCATTCTTTAATAATAAGTTAATCATTAATAATTGTTTCTGAAACACATTGTTGTGCAAATTGCTCCACTTTGTGTCGTAACAGCATTACATAGGAACATTTTTGTGCCACAACCTAACCATTATTTCTCATCCAAATGTTTCCTTTCATCTGTGAGCCTCCTATCAGCCACTAGATGTCATCATTTCATTCTTTTAAAATTAACACTCAGGTCTTGACTGGCTCAGAGTGTTTAAGTATTAGATGTGTTCACTTTGATATTAGATGTTACCTGGTTCACATGCTGGTAGGGTACTACACCTCCACCCAGACTGTGGTGTTGACTGTTTACCATCCTCAACCAGACTTAGAGAGACTTGTCCCAGCTATAGCTTTACTTCTTGAACTGACTTCTCTCTCTCTCTTTCTCTCTCTCTCTTTCTCTCTCTCTCTCTCTCTCTCTCTCTCTGTCCCTCTCTTTCAAGGAATTTAGCATGGGACAGAAACAATATAACTGCCAGAGGTTTCCAGGATGTGGCTGATGCCTTGGAGAGGTCATACATTTACACATGCACACACACACACACACACACACACACACACACACACACATTTATTAGCCAAGGCACACTATGAGCCAGAGTTGATTCATTCTAAAAAATAGTTTAGCACTAGTTGCAGCGTCACAAACTGGCTAAATTTATAAATTTGGTAAATCTGGTAAATTTATATTCACCTGAAAATAAGAATCAATGTGTTGTGGACCTTTAAGTACATAATTTTACATTAAGTGCTTAACGTTGCATGAGGATACACTGAGTACTTGACAAATCCAAATGTTGACCTGTAATGAAAATAGTGTAGATGTAATGTAAATGAAAAGTCAGAGGATCACCAGTTATTTCAGTTTATCACAACACATAAATATGGGGGGACATAAATATGTGTGTGGTTTTGAGACATTTGACTCAGAACCACAAACCTCAAACTCATGATGGCGCTTTAGGGAAAGTCAGTGTATCACCACAGGGTTTATCCACTGGGCACCATGAATGCAAACTTTCAAGTCAACCTATCCACTTGTCAGAGGCATAGCACCAACTTTTGAGCCCTATGGATAAGCAGTCCCAGTGGGCCCCCCGCCCTTCCTCTCTTGAGCCATGTATCTCTCATGCACCTTTTAATATTTTTTTCACAAAGTCAGTTTGCTTTCTTTCCCCTTTCTTTCTATTCTGTTTTGGAACCCTGATATAGCTTTCTTTGGGAAAGACATGAGAGTGTTCACTGGTTTGCTTCAGAGAGCCTCCACTATTTTTTATATAAAGTTCAGTCTTTCAACCAATTTATTTCGTCAATTTTATTTCAGTTATGGCACTTATTACTTAGAAATAAAAAAAGTAAAAACCAAACCAAACTTTTCATTTCAGGCTTTTTGAGGGCCCCCCTCCCATTGGGGCCCTGGGTAATCAGTCCCACTTTCCCCCCTACTACAATACTCCTGCAGTCTTTGTTGAACTATTTCAATCTAGACCAAAGTGGTGGACCAACTGGCTGAGAGACCAACACAGTAAACCCTAGAGTGATACCGCTATCATGACTAACAGTAAAAAGTGAAATGTACTGCACTGCACAGTATGCATGGTGGATTAACCCTATTTGAATACAGTGGATGTACATTTTGATGGAAGGATTCTATGTTGTGCAGGAATTTCACTCTGCAGCAGGTGTCTCTCCCTCTCGCTGATATCACACAGAGTTACCGCAGCAACCCTGACAGAACAAAAGAGGCTCTGCACAAGGTCAGTGTGTGTGTGTGTGTGTGTGTGTGTGTGTGTGTGTATAAATATGAGTCTATGTTTAGTAGTTACAGTTATCAGTGTGTGGGAAAATATGACTAAAACCCACACCAATTAAATTGTTGAAGGTGTTGATAACACTTTGTCATGATCTAATCTGGAGGATAATTAAAAAGGTGAATGATGTACTGTAAACACCGTACACCATTTTAGCATGCCTCCTCTCTGTGTCAAGTGGTGGTGAGGGGTGTGGGTAAAAATGTTATGTTAGTAACATACATGTGTAACAAAACAATTATTCAGTGTACACCTTGTGTGTGTGTGTGTGTGTGTGTGTGTGTGTGGGTGTGTGTTTGTGTGTGCAGATTCAGCAGTGTTTAGACAGAAACAACCAGAGACAGTCTGAAAGAGTGGAACTTCAGCAAGTTTTTAAAGTACAACAATCTGAGAAGGTAAGAAGCATGATAGAAATAGAACATTTGGTATTGGAGGTCAGTGGACAACAGCAGTAAAATATACTGCTGATTAAAGAAGTACTTCACTGCTGGAAAGATGGTCTTTTCATAAAACTGTCTAAATAATAATAATAATAGTACATTTTATTTGATAGGTGCCTTTCAAAACACCCAAGGTCACCTTGCAGAGCAAATGCCAACAAGTAAACAGAACAAGAGACATGAATTGGACAGACACATGTAAGAGCTGGGATAAAAACAGTTATACTGTAGAGATGAAAGGGAAACACAGAGTGTTAGAGTGTACAAGCCAGTTTGAACAGGTGGGTTTTGAAGTGGGATTTGAATGATGTTAGGCTGTCAGACTGTTGAATGTGTGAGGGTAGGGAGTTCCAGAGCCTGGGGCAGTGCAGCTGAAAGCCCTGGCACTCATGGTGCTGAGGCGTGAGGTAGGAATGTATAGGAGACCAACAGAGGAAGAGCGCAGGGACCGGGACAGGGTGTACTCCTGGAGAAGGTCAGAGAGATGAGTTGGGGCTAGGTTGTGGAGGGCCTTGAAGGTGAGCAGAAGGTTTTTGTGGTCAATCTGGTACTGAACTGGGAGCCGGTGTAGTTGGATGAGAATGGGGGTGATGTGGTCAGATGTTTTCATTCAGGTAATGATCCGGGCAGTTGAATTCTGAATGATCTGAAGCCTGTTGAGGAGTTTGGTGGGAAGGCCAGAGAGAACTGCATGACAGTAGTCAATAGGGGATGTAACAAATGCGTGGACCAAGCCCTCGGTGCTGGATTGGGACAGTGATGGACGGAGTCTGGAAATGTTGTGAAGGTAGAAGAAAGTAGTCCAGGTAATGTTTTGTATGTATGTGAGGTTCAAATAATAAAGTGCTATCCAGAATAATACTGAGGCTCTTGACTTGGCTGTAGAAGGATACAGGGAAGTTATCAATGATGATGTGAGGGATGTGGGTGCTTTAGATTTTGGCCAGGGTGTTTTTGGAACCGATAAGCAGGGCCTCAGTTTAGCTTGCTGTTGAGCTTAAAAAAGTTCTTGCTCATCCAACTCCTGATGTCATCAAGGCAAGTGGTAAAGGAGTTGGTAGGAAAGGCAGCGGAAGGTTTAATGGAGATGTAGACCTGTGTGTCATCTGCATAACAGTGGAAATGGACATCATGGTGACAAAGGATGGTGCCCAGGGGAGGTAGATGATGAATAGAAGTGGACTCAGTACAACTACAAACTGTTGTAGATAAGATGTGAAAGAGAAAACTGCGTCACCAGTGATTCCAATGCCAGCCATGCCCTCCAGGAGTAGTGGGTGGGAGATGGTTTTGAACACAGCACCGAGGTCAAGGAGGATAAGGATTGTGAGCAGTCCAGAGTCAGCTGCATGGAGGAGGTCGTTGTTTTTTTTTAACCAGGGTTGTTTCAGTACTGTGTTTTGGAAAGCAGATTGGAAGGGCTTATGGAGGTTGTTTGGGTAGAAAGATGCAAATACTTTTTAAAATTAGTACTACATGACCAGAGAGAAGAAAGAAAGAGGGTTGTGGCATTCTCTTTTGCTCAGGAAGTAGAAAACCTACAATAACCAGAATGCACTGGACCAATAAACACTCCCACTAGTAGATGATGTAATGTGAGCTGCCCGTCCTTAAACAATATAGTGGCCGGCTGGTAACAGTTGCCCTTTTTTTACAGTTAAACACTAAGCTAAAATATGTCTCTGAAAACATTTAGGCAAAAAAATAAAAAAGGACAACGCAGTAACAGAAACTTGGTTTATGTCTGATCAGCATTGCCTAGTTTTACCGTTTAATCATAGTTTGGTCTGAGTTTAAGAGAGGGGTTGGGGGGTCGCTCTCTGTTTTGATCTGCTTCTATTCTTTTTCTGTCCTAATAAGGAAAGTACAGTCTGTCGTTTGTGCAACAGTCGTAGATAATAGCAGGTAGATCTGGGCGCTGGCAAGATGGAGTGAAGTGTACCACAGTTCATTTACACATACTACCAACTGTGTTATGACACAAAGATGGTTGAAAATCGGTCAAGTATCCCTTTAATATAGTATAATAAATGTAGCACAATAGAAAGATATGTCCGAATCAGGCTTCACCGGGATACAGTGTAGTATTAATTCATTTTACAATAAATAAGTAAAATAAATAATCAATCAAACTAAGTCCTGTCATATCAGAGGTGGAGCTCTGTGACTGAAGCACATCTGATGGTTAAAAAAAACACTATATTGTCCACATATGCCAGTTTATGTCTAGGTCAGCCCTGTCTTGGTTGTCCTCCATTATAGCAGGTCAAGGGTATGTGTCGGCAGTTGGAGGACCGCCTTCAGCGTTTAAACCACTGCAACATTCAGGAGGTCCAGGCCGACATCTTGGCAGCACACGAGGCACTGCACAACGCCAGGGAGTCCTTCAAGGTACAAGCTACTCAGATGGGTTTGCATAATCATCATGAATTATACAAGTTTGGGCCAAAATAATCACAACCAGGCTTTGCCAGATTTCAGTGGGACCAAAGTACATGTCAACAATATGTTAAATAATAATACAACTGTAAATGAGATATATACACTTAGTGGCCACTTTATTAGGCACACCTGTAAAATTTAAGTTTGATACAGCAGCTCAGCTTTTACAAAGATATTCATGTTCAGTTTTGATTGACAGTGTCAGAGAGGCATTTGTGTAACTATATGTTTATTGATGAGGTTGTAGTTTGCAGTGGTGTTGAACTGGACGGCATTGTATAAAGAGGTGTCTCTAATGTTTTGCCCATTTACAACCATGAGGGGGGAGAATATTAAAAACACATTTCAAAATAATGCAGTCGAGTACAACACTACTAACTATAATCTCAGTAATTAGCATAAAGTTGAATTAACACATTCAAAGTTTTAATAAAAACTGTAAAAATAAAATGGCCATGGAGCGTAGATGATGTTTTATGCCACTTATGTTTTTGTTGGCTCTCCCTGTGCAGCTGCTTCCCTCTCTGTATGAGGCAGGCAAGAAGTGTGCCTCAGATGGAGACTTGGTGAATGACATCCTCACTGACACTGCAACTGCGCTGACGAATGAGTTCAACAGAAGCATACAGGTACACAGTTAAATAACTGTACACCTAATCACAAGGGCCAAATCACAGGGCAGCATACTGTTCAGTGATATCACAAAGGTTTCCATCATGTGTTGGCTAGTTTTAACTGTTTTTGTAATGATAGTGTGTTGCATTACCGAACAGGGTCAATGTCATGGCATAATCATTTGTCTCAAAGACAGAGAGACAGGAGCTAAAGGAAAGTTAACAAAACATTAACTATTTTATATCTCTGCCATTGTTTCAACATTTACTTTTTACATTTACATTTTTTTAATAAAGGAAATGGTTTTTTTGTAGATTTTAGTAAAATGCCATATTATCAAGAGCAAAAATATCACAAAAAGAGAGTCAGGCCATGATCTGTTTGTATAGAAATAAAAAGAGTAAAATCAACTGATAATCACCACAAACAGTATTTATTTAAACATTTCCCAGCTAGTCAGTTTAAATTGCAAAAAAATGAAGACAGCGTATGCAGCAGGCTTACCTGGAATATTATTCATCAAAGTGTGCACAGAACACACACTTGATTTATGTGGAAGATAGATTTAGTGTGCACACAATAAAGCTTATATTGATTAAACAAGTGTACACACCCACATACAGGTATCTAAGTGTTTATTAATTGATGAAATTTGCCTAGTTTAGGCAATACTCTGTGGTTTCCAAAATAAGGACTCATGAAGCAGAATGCTAATAAATCATCAAAAATACACTTCAATTATGTGCATGTATGTTATTCATATAAGATGTTCCATTAATCTTTGACAGACAAGCCTTTCAAGTACTTTTGGTACAGCAGGCAGAATAGAGATGGGTCTATAATGGGTTAAAATGACTTGGTCATCAACAGTGCTTGGTCTTAAGCATGCTCAAGCCCCAGTCTGTGTGTTCCAGGAGTTGGCTGAAGGCCTGATGAGGTGTGCAGAGGCAGCGTGTCCACGGGTGGTCCAGCGGTCAAGTGTGTGCGAGTGTCTGTCAGAATGTGTGTCCAAAAGAAGCAGACAGACACACACATTCTTGAGAAACAGTCTGGTGGAGAACACAGGGCAGATCATCAGCAACAGACTGCGGTAATAACACAAATATAGAACAGTATCATTTCAGACTGTTTGATGAACTCCACAGATTCTATATGATCTGACTGACTGTTGTGATTGATGAAAAGATGATGAAGAGGAAAGTATGTAGATGTCTTTGGTAGAAACTTTGCGTGTGGGCAAAAGTTTCCATGGTTCAACCAGGAAATATGAAATAATGGTCAGCACATTATATCAGTAGATTCCCTTAATAGTATGATAATTATTTACTGCAAATCTCTGCAAGAAGACCTTAATGGATCAATTAAGTGCCTGATTATTTACTGTCATGAAGGTTCTTCATGCACTGTAAGCCAAAAACATTTAGAACTGAAAAGCTACAGACGGAATTTGTTTGCCTTCCCCTGTTCTGACCCAAAAGAAACCGTGCTGGAAATGTTTTGCCAACATTTGGACATTTAAACAAAACCCAGGTATAAAAAAGTTAGCCCTGTGCTATTTGTTGACAAACAATCTGCACTGCGTCTTTGAAGGCATGTCCACATAGGTTCAGTTAATTCTTGGATGTGTCATTGACTAATTTGCTATCCAACAAGAAACAACTAACCTAAGCTAAGCTAAACACATTGTGGATGAGGCAGACAGACCGATGTGTGTCTAATATATTTTACTGCTCTAAATTATGCAGTAGATGCAGTAAATGTGTTCAAGTCCAGATAATATATGCTATATTAAAATCCAATATTATATTTGTATTACTGTAAATAGCCCATTGATTCATTACAAATATAGCCTTCAGTCTGCTGCAATCAAATGTG
Source organism: Epinephelus moara (assembly GCF_006386435.1). NCBI lineage: Eukaryota > Metazoa > Chordata > Actinopteri > Perciformes > Serranidae > Epinephelus > Epinephelus moara. Next base: position 4,532,586 of record NC_065525.1, read on the forward strand.
TGTATTTGTTCTTTGTTTCCACCCATCCAGTGAACTGAGACAAACACTGAGTGTCTCTCTGGCTGAAAGCATCTTAGAGCAGGTACAACAGGATCTGACCATGGCGCAGGACAAAATGGTAAATGTGACTCTATTGTATTTTGTATAAGTGTGTGGGGGTGTGTGAAGTGTTATTATGGTTACTCCATACATGTAATATTCATTACAATAAGGACCAATTTTTGAGAAATGTCCTTGTTTACAGTCTTATGCACATTCAGATGGAAAGGTAGTTACACCTCTGTGTATCCAGTGCACAGATGAGTCCACGTTGTCTTTAAGCTAACTAAACACAAACACAGGAACTGCTGGCTGCATAAAAAGTGAAACAATACAAGCTTATTATAAATCCAAAGCTTTCTCTTAACGTTACACTGTAATGACCTTATTCCTGAGGGCGCTATTGTAGAAATGATTATGGGTACAATTGCTGGTGAGACAGTGGAAGTAGCAGTAAGCTAGTTAGTCCCATTGACTGCTTACGGTTAGTCTCAGTGGCTAATCTTGGTGGCTAACTGCCAACAGTGGTTCTTTTTGAAAGTAATTTGCCTTGAATTTGGCAAATACTGTTGTTTTTAACAGATATTTAACTGATGTTAAATTAGCATGTTCTAAAATGTCCATTAGGAGCAATGGTACCTGTTGTGCTGTCCACGTTGTGTTACGTTGCTGTTGTGATGTTTTCCTTTACTTACTGTGTAGGATTGCCTTATAAAAGAAAACGTAAGCACTGCTCTGAAAATCAATGTCCCAGAGATTCGACTGAGTGAGAGTGACTTCCCAACTGATGACGTAAGAGACACACACACCCACCTACCTGTCCATTCATCTGTTATTTACTCATTCATTGATGTGTTGGATTCCCATATTTTGTTCTTCCTCTTGCTTTATCTCTCTCCATCACCAGTACAGCCCAGCATTTTGGAGAAACAGTTTCCACTCCAAGAGCCTGAGGCCTGCCCCTTCCATTAAGAGTAAGTATGAAAAAATGTGTTGTGATATGGTGATGGTCTTCGAAAACAGTTGCCTATTAACACATCCAACAGACTGTGTGTTTGTGTCCAGCAGAATCCAATAGTCTATCTCTTTTAGCTCTGTTTTTGATCTCAACCAAGTCCTGAGACAAATATATGACTCTAGCTGCTAAATGCTTCACTATGCTCACCAGCTAGTCCCTGACTGTGTCTGTCTGCTGTTTGATGCTTAGCAGGTAGTGTGCAGTGAGTTCAACAGAGCTCTTGCATGCTGCTGCTGGAGACCAGGTTGGTGACAGTGGTGAGACTAAACCAAACAGTAAAGTTGTGGGCTGTAACCACCTGTTACTTCACTTTCTGTTGTTACTCTAACTGTAATGTTATTATTAATAATAATTAATAATTGCAAGCTAGAAGCTGAGTTTAGTTTGGAGGTGTCTATGAACACTGAATTCATCCTTTTGTTATAATTCAGAAGCAGAAATGAGGAGATTTGAGAGCACAAACTATTAATTTGACAATATTTATTGGTAATTTAGGAGGAAGAATTTGTAATTCAAGAGTACAAATTAAATAATTTGGCAGTGTTAATGTGAGAGTACATCAGGTAATTTGACAGTAATAATTAATAACTGTTAACAACAGTTTGTTCTGCCCCCATCATCATTCTTCTTCTTCTGATTCTTCTGATAATAATAATAATTATTATTGTTATTATTATCATTATTAATATTTTATTAAAGAGCAGAAGGTTAACATCACAAATTATGAGTTTAATTGTACAAATTAAGTAATTGAGAGGACTGATTAATAATTTGATAACATGAATGAGGACTGTGCACAGCTTTTTTTTCCCATGACACCTCCATGCCAAAATGTTGGAACTAATGTGCAACACAATGACAATTTTGCAACTAATTTACAAATTGACTAATTAACTAATGACTAATTAACTCATTTGTGAGTCACTCTGTGTTACCTTGACTTTGTGAGGAAAACTTCCACGGAAAAACAGCGGGCACTGATCTATTGATTGACTGGGGACAATCTTTAACAGCAAAACTATATCAAAACATTGATTTACAAACTGTCACACAACTTGTGCATTATCATTGCACATTATAATCCAAAAATACATGTTTTTGCGAAGTACCGAGCATAGAACTATATAAACGAGATTTGTATAGATAGATAGATAGATAGATTTGACAAAAAATTAAAATATACATGGCAGACTGATCAATAAGACAGACTCCATATGCAATTTTTTTTTTAATTGTCGAGGATTAAGTACACAAGAAAACCAAAGGCTTGTTTCCATTGTGGTCCTCAATTTCAGTCCAAGATGGTAGATTGACCAAGGAAATTGACCAAACAAAAAAAACAAAACACGATAAAATAAAAACATTAATGACATTAGAATAAAACACTGGCAAAAACAATACAATCGATTGTGGGTGTTTTGATATAGTTTTGCTGTTGTTAAAGGTGGTCCCCAGTGGTGTAATGGAAGGTATACGCAGACAAAATTACTGCATGGTATTAAATCACAAGATCAAATCATGAGTGAACAAATAGGCCTAACATTTTGTCTTCATTTATTCATGCAATCTTGATGGCTATTTTAATCATATCTTGGTTAAACTGTGTGTTGAACTGAAAAAGTGTAAAAAGTAAATGGTTGTCAACTCTCAGTTTTCCAGTCATACCTAATATATGTAATTCCAAGTCTGTTTAGGGACAACTGTATGTAGAAATATTTAAAAAAAATATATTGGAGCATTATTTCCAACAAGATAGCATAACATTGTAAGTGCCAATGGATGCATTCGGTTCTCTAGTATAATATGATACCTGTGTCTTCACTGCAGCTTTAAAACTGAGCCCAATACAGCAGGTTTTATTTGCTAAAATTGAGTCTGCCTCACTTCTCACCCTAAGCACTGCCTGTCATACCTGCCGCTTCTTTACTTTTTTTGTCAGACATTTGACCATCACCTCTTTGCTCCTTTCATTTTCCTGTTTTCTCTGTACGTTGACTTTTCCTTTGGTGGTCCCTGGTTGTTGCTGAGAAATTCCGACTTCACTAGTCAGGCTGCAGTCCACCTCACATGTTTACATTAAATGCACTTGTGATGTCAGATGGACTGAACCATTTCATAATATCTGCAGGGCACAATGAAATGTGTTTTTGTCATATCAATACATATAAATATTATTGTCAGTGATTTAAGTCAGTAAGTAAATTGTTGTACTTGAGCAAATTTATAGGTCAACCATAGACCTGTTCATGCCCCTCCCCCGTTGGCCTTGGATCGAGGTCACTTGTACCCTTTAACCCCCCTGTCGGCGGGCCTATGGTGAAGTGTTCCTATTACAGTAGAGGGGTTAAAATGTTAAAGGTGTCCAGAGGGTGGCGCTAAAAGAAAAGTCCTAAAGTCCTAAAAAGTCCTTAAATCAAAACCATAGAGGACCATGAGCTTATCTACTTAGAATAAAATAGCACCCTCAGTTTTAAATAAAACTAGCACACATATTCAATAATAATTACATAACTCTATTGGAGGTATGTAATAGCTTGAAAGATTTTATTAGTTTTTTGGGTTTTTTTTTTTTCATAGACACATACTTGAGAAATAATAATCAGGATTCAATTCGTCATTGATGATATTACATTGTCAACAACATATTGAAATCTGTTCAGCTAACCACAGAGATCCAGTATGACATCGGAACTCAGGTAGAAAACTAAACCTCCTATCATGCATTTTATCTCTTGTCCTGTTGTGTTCTTCATGTGTGCTGTGCCATGCGGAACCATTCTGTGTCAGACAGACACACACACAGCACTGTTTGGCTAATTGGAGCATGGCCTGTTTACTTTCACACCAGTGACTTTCACCATGGGAGAGATGAGATGGGGAGAAGATGGAGGAGGGGATGATGAGGGAAGAGGAAGAAATGTGGGGGGATCCGGGGCACTCCGGCTCACAACCCCCCACTCCCCACTCCTTTTGTTTGATTGGAGGATAGCTTTTAGAGAATAACAAAACGAAAGAAAACATAAAAGAATAAGTCACTCGCCATACTTTGTGTTTCTATATAGTATTGTTTCATAAAAAGAATTAGGTCAATATTTCTTAAGTACATGTATAAAGAATCTAAATTTAAACATTCTATTCTAAAAATGTATTCATCAATTTGCATTTCAAAGGCCTCTTAGTGTTAAGACCAGCTAGGGACCCTGTAACTGAAAGATTAATAACAATATAGGTTTAACCCTACCATATTTTACCTTGTTTTGTGTGACAGGCTGATAACTGTGTTCCTGTGTGCAGTATGTGTGACTGCAGCATCCATCTGCTGCTCTGCTTCCTCTCTGTTTCCTCTCTGCATGTCTATGCTTACCTGATTATTTCTTTCTTTCTCTCTGCCACCTTTCATACCCCCTTCCTTCCTTGCTTAGTCTCTCCTCATCTCTCTTACCCCTCTATCCAATTCTCTAAACACCCCCCCCCCCCCCCTCCTTTTTCCCAATTACTTGTCTCTCCATTCCCCTGTGTCTTTCCTGTACAGCTCTGACTGCCCTAGATATCCATACATACAGTACATTTCAGCAGAAAGCATGCTTACTGCGTGGGCTGAATTCCCCATATTTCCCTGCCTCCCTCTCTTCCTCCCTCCATCCTTCTCTCTGTCATTATCTCTCCTTGTGCTTCTCCTCATATCAGTCACACTGCTTCACTCTCAGGTCTCCTGGATGCAGACTGGGAGCAGCAGGCCAGGGATGGAGGAGCAGAGAGAGAGGGGGGAGGAGGCACTGGAGAGAAAGGAGGAAGAGGAAGGTGTGGCCTCCCTCAGTTGCCGACAGCAACCCCCTTGTCAGTCAGGTTTTCAAGCCCCTCCCCTTCCCCGTCCCCCTCCCCCCCAGGACTGAGGGGGAGGAGGCGGAGGGAGGGGGAGGTGGCAGCAGTGGATGCTGCAGCAGCAATACCAGGAGCGAGAGGAGCATCGTTCATTCCTCCTCCCAGTCTCCCCCTCCTTTCCTCCATCTCCGCTCGAGCTCCAGAGGAGGAGGCTGCCGGCTGCGGAGGCTCACCCAGACGACAGGCTCCCTTCCCCGGCTGCGGCCCCAGCCTAGGCCCCCTCCCCGGCTCTGGATCCCCCGCTTCTCCCATGGAGCCTCTACCCACCCAGGGACAGACTCTAAGGCATTACACTGCCTCCCGACCACGGCCGCGACGCACACATACACAGCCCCCCTCCTCTAGGCCTCAGGTAAGAACACACATACATACCCATAAACACAAACCAATGACTTTACACACACACAAACACACAACATGAGTGAGCATGTAGAAATTACACAGCATTTGCATTTATACAGACACACAGTAATACATAGAAAATATGCTTTACACAGGCATATATGCTCAGTTAGAGAGCAGGATGAAAGGAGAGATGGATGAAGGATAGAGAGAAGGGTAGATGAAGTAGGAAGCTAATTTTGCGACTACAGAGGGATCCCAGAGGAGAAACGATGGAAATGGAGGAAATTGAAACAACACGCTAGAAAAAAGCGAGTATAGAATATAAAGTATAGAGAGGAGGAGAGGGGAGGAATGGAGGGATGCAGGGTGTACTGCTCATATGATTGGAATCCTTGGGTTAATGCAGCAAAACACACATTACATCTATCTATCTATCTATCTATCTATCTATCCTCTCCCTCTTTCCTTTGCTGTCTTGCTTTCATTTTTATGATGCTGTAGTAATAATGGTAGCCATCTTTATCTTTGCATTCTCTTGCTCCATGTAGTCGTGCTCAGCTGTGTGTGTGTGTGTGTGTTTGTGTGTGTGTGTGTGTGTGCGTGCGTGCGTGCGTGCATACGTGCATACGTGCATACGTGCGTGTGTGAGAATAGGCACATGCATTTTGGGAGTGGTGTTCCCTGGGTTGTTCCCAGTGCCGATTTCTCTCTCTCTCTCTCTCTCTCTCTCTCTCTCTCTCTCTCTCTCTCTCTCTCTCTCTCTCCTGGGAATGCTTTCACTAACTCAATTATTCATGTTTTCACATTAATGGGGGTCTCTTACTCTGTGCTGTCACTGTGTAAATGGAAAAGGAGTATTTCTCTTCGTCTGTGGTGACCTTGTGTGTATGTAAATTGCATATGTGATCTCTCTTTTAGTAACTTAGGTGTCAATGTAAGGTGCTGTTGTTTTTCACAAACACAATCACATGCTGCTTTTGCTTCTATAAGAGCCATTATACAGCAGATGATGTAGCCTGCAGTCTGGTTTAGATCGGTCATCCCTGTCAGTGAGTGATGAGCAAGTGTGGGCCCTCAGTGATTCAATTTTATTCACGTATCACGACAGAAATACAAGCCATTACTGACGTTGGCTGCCAGCATGATACACCTGGTTATTGTAAAAATGACTTGAAGTGGCTGCAACATGATGGAAGCTTTTTCCGACAGTAGATTAAAAGACAAGAGAAGAGTAGCCTAAATGATTTATTCAGCTAGCATGTCTGGCTACAGGAGCAACTGAGCTGACGTTACAGAGTGAGGACACATAGTATCTGGTGGTCCAAATACAGGCAGCATCAACAAAGATACTGTTGGAACCTGGTTGGTACACAAGAAAACACAAGATTAGCACTGTAACCATGGCGCAATCTTGTGTGGTAATACGGTGTACAAATAGATGAGAGAGTGGCAGCAGAATATTGTGGCACAGATGTCCTCCTGAACATCACCATAAAAAAACACAGGTGGATAACAGCTATGAAAAGGAAGAACTGGACACCGGGGTTCCGACTATCATATTTGCGGTACACATTCAATTTCAGGTAAGTAACATCAGCTAACACATGAATCAGTCTTCTTTAAAGTGAAAATTTGAGATGTCTTTATAACATCAGTCAGTGTTGTTACATTTCTTTTTGCACTATTGTCACACCAAAGACTTATCAGTGGCGTGCCTCATGTCTCTGCATTCTTTGCATTTTGCATTTTATCTTTATTTTTTTCTGTTATTTAAATTTGTAGTTCTCTCCGGACTTCGTGCGGAGTATGTACAGGGCTTTAGCTGGCTAAACGTGTGCAACCAGCATGACTCAACAACACTTACTGATGTTATAGATAAAGGCATCTCAAATTTTCAAAAAATTAAGAAAAACTTTTTAAAGAAGATTATCACTTTTATGAAGGTTATGAGTCATTTGTTAGCTGACGTTACTTAATCTGATATAAAATGTGTACCACGATCGTCCGATGCTGATGTGCAGTTCTTCCTTTTCACAGCTGTCATTTACCTGTGTTTCTTTGTGTAACGTTACCAACCATGTTCAGATAGTAACATCGCTAGCACCCTGCCTATGTAATGCCCACAAGCAACTACGTGAAGTTTCCTTAGAGTGTGGATTGATCACTGTTTTACTAAATAGTTTATTTTTATTGATCTGTGCAGCATGGCAGATCGCCATGACCACCCACTGCTTTGCGAGTGCTATATTTTGTTTGATGACAGTGATGCTTTTGCCCATCAGTGCTATACGTGTGCGTGTTTGCTAACAAACACCAGTTGCCCCAATAGAGGAATGAGTCCCAAAACCTCCGAATGACTTTGCATTTCAAACCGTAGGGTTCCCTCATTTCAAGTCAATGGGTTTTTTGAATGGGTTTTTGGTTATGAGCCTGGAATAAGGTCTGTGGTTAACACAAGCTTGAGGGATTTTCACATTTTGTTCTGCAAAATAAAACAAATGCAAATTATGTGTCAAAAACAGCAGTTGCTAACAAGTGGCTAAATGAGACTACACAGCTTTACAGCCTTGTCATGGTGGTAACATTACGTCATGTGACCGTAGTGTAGTTCGTTTATAGCCTAACATTAGCTTTTTAATTCTGTTGATTGCATTCAGACTTCAGTAATCCTTTTTGAAGAATATCTTGCTGAGTAAACATGTGGGTATCATTAACATTTGTTTGCCACAGATAATTTTCTGCAATAATCCAAAATCCAATGGAAAGTCCCATAGGCTTTTTGACGAGGGAACCAGGGCAAAGCTAACTTCTGTGTCCGCCTACAAAAAGCATCATCCCTGGGTACATTTGGCATTGACTTTAATGGAAAGTAACATCTGCTAATTACCTGCCAACTTCATTTTTTGCTTCATGAGAGGAGAGCCTCGCATTAGCCTGTTAGCATGCTGGCGTGATTCAAGAGGATGACGTTGTAAAATTAAAAGTATTGCCATAATGATTTTACCTCCATCAAATATTATATCATAATGAGGCTATGCCTTTTACAGAACATCTGCTCATTTATTTAAAGCCTAGTCTACACATACACGGGTATTTTTAAAAGCAGCGCTTTAAAACTAAATTTACGTCCAGAAGAGCGTTTTGGCACCATTTCAGGAAAAATTCCTGTCCTAGTATGCCTGAAGCATATCACATTAAAAAATGACTTTACATGCGCATCCCGTTATAAACGAGGACACTTATGATGTAGCAGAGAAATGTGATTGCTGCTCACAGATAATGCATTTGTCATTGAAACATTTATAACAGCATACGTGTTTGTCTCACTTTATCCATCATTGCAGTTCAATGGCAGTTTGTGTCTTACATATAAGTTTTCCAGCATCAGTTCTGTCAATGTACAGACTGCAAATCTGTTGTTGTCACATAGTAGGCACCTGTAGCAGCAGCATATCCACGTTTTATTGCTCTGTGTGTGTGTGTTTATTGCTCTGTGTGTGTGTGTGTGTGTGCGCGCGTGTGTGCGTGTGTGTGTGTTTGTGCCGTAATTAATTGCAGGTGCATGCGATTACCAATTTAATGTATTGCGCACTGGGATTGGTTTATTTAGCCTATATGAGCTCATGGGTAGCTGCACATATGTGCAACATTGTGACAGAATGGCTGAAAAAGAAAGGCGCAAGAGAGGAGCGACCTTCACGTTCAGGAAGAACTGGAGGTGATGCTGGACGAGGTGGGGCACAACAGGAGTGTCTTGTTCGGATGCTTTAGCAATGCCAATTCTAACAAGGCAAAGGCTGCTGCATGAGCCAACATTGCCCAAAAAATGGCTCCCTCCAGCTATGGTCCACCCAGACAATGGACAGTGGTCCGGAAGAAGTGGCAAGACTCTGCCAGTTTGGCAGAGGAGGGCAGCAGTTTGCCAAGAGGATGCCAAAACCGGTAGTGGACCCAGGACTGCTCCCACCCTCACCCCGGAGGAGGAAAAGGTCCTGTCAATCATTGGCCACACAGCCTCCCAAGGCATCACGGGGGGCATTGATGTCCATGGTGGAGAGGGACCATTCACCCCCCAGTCCCCAGCTGTGGGGCGATTCACTCCGCAGTTCTCTGGCAAGGGACCAACTCCACCGGCGCGCCCCGACCCCGCCTTGCCACCCCAAAGTTTCTTGTGCTCTGACTCTCCCCCTGTTCCACATGACCCCTACTTGAGAGGCGTCCGCAGAACCACACGTACAAGAGGTGGGATGTCGAGGACTGCGTCACCTTTGGTTCAGTTGATTGAGCGCAACGATATGCTGTAATGCAGCCATAATCTCGTCTACAATGAAGCAAGCAGAGGTGACGCGCTTGATCGCCTCTATAGCTGGTGCCGCCCACTTGATTACTTTCCAGCCGGCCTTATTAGACTTTGATCAATTGTCAAGTATCTGTCAGATATTCAGTATATAGTGGTAGGGTACAGCCAGTAGCCTCATCAGAAAAAACACATCCTCAGTTAGTTAGCTCCATTAGATAAATGAATGAATAAATGAATAAATAAATAAATAAATAAACCTACATATTCATAATATTCAATATTCATTATTATTTTTCATGAAGTTAATTTTAAACTAATGATGTAATTTGCACAAGGAGTCTAGATGTGAATTATACTGCAACTGTCCATTTAAAAAGCATAATTTTGGCCTAATAAAGCTAAAACTGTGACAGGATGAACAGAGTGCATCACTAAGGGACAGCTTATGAGTGGTTCAGACTGCCCTTCTTAAGATATACCTTTCACAAGATATATTTAACTAAGGAGACTCTTGGAAACAGCCCGTAAGGTCAAGGGAGACCTTGAGATACAACTTTGGATGCACATAGCGCTACGAAGGGCCCAGATCATTTTACTGTTAAAAATACTGAAATACAGTTAAAAATAGTAAAAAATAATGTCACTGTTACTGGACTATTGATCATGAGCTGCAGAAAATCAGATGAAATCAGATGTATTTAAAACAAGGCAGTAGTGGTTTGCAGACCAGGTAGGCTCACAACAAGCTATCAAATCATACCTGCATTCGATCTTTTTTTGCACAACGGATCTGAACCCCGGTCCATCCCACTCCTTGCCAGATTAGCAAACTTTCTGTTGCTGCCGATTCTGGAGCCAGTGTTCTCCCAGCAAGCTGTCAATTCAATGTCTTCCTGGTTAGCACAAGCTAACACAGCAGCAGAAACTCACACCGACCCAAAATGGCTCATCACTGTCATTACTCGTTATAACCATTAGGTAACATTAGCTGTGTGATGCTAACAGTTAGCCCTGTCACTGTGTATGTGCACCCTTGCCGACTCTCACAGCTATCTCTGCTGTGGAGCTCACACTCCCGCCGCAGACAACCCATACAGTCTGTTGTGTGGTTAAATCGAGTGCAGTGTAGCCTGTTTGACGGAGTTGGCAGTCTAGCGTGCTGAGATGCCACTCAAAGCTTAACAGTATGGCTATACTACACATAACTCCATTCACATATTTGTTGGCACTGGTATCATTTTAAGGGTATCAAACCGAGTTTTCCGCCTCTGTGAATCACCTGACTTAATCAGGGATCTTCCTCATGACTCCTGCCCATGTGCTTATAGTTAGTTAGGTGTGGCACTGGTATTGGTATAGGTATCGTAATGCACTTTTATCGTAACGATACCTAGTCCTAGTAACTACCATTTCTCAAAAACTGCAACAAAACACAAAGTCAGTTGGATGTTTCAGTGATAAATGACACATGGGCACTTATACTATATCAAATAAGAAAAAAAAAGGGAGCCTGTTTCATTCACACACCAACATACACCCAAAGAAGAGTGATGTTTCATTAGTGGTGTTGAAACACTGCATGCATAGAAAACTAATTATATTGGGAAAAATATAAAAAGGCGACGCAGCATAATGAACTGACTCTGTTAGCAAGAGGGTATTTTTGTAGCAGAAGTCTTTTCCTCAGGCTTGTACCATAGCAGAACCTTTTGTGCTGCTAAAAGCAACCCTTTTACAGGGGTTCTCTACCGCATCATGCTCAAATGGTTTTACATAAAAGATTTATGTTGCCATGAAGAACCCTGTTGCACACTGACACATTTCAAGACCACAGTGAGGGTCTTGAAAGTGTCTTTGTATTTCTACAAAACAGGGACTTTATCAAGTTATTACTGTTTTGTTGAATGTAAAAGCCAATCCTGAAAAATAACACAAGTTTATCTCATATTGATAGCATAAATATGCTTACAATCTAGATCTCATGCAGTACTGACTGGGCCAGCAGTCTGTGGCATTGTAGAAAAGGATGTAAAGAGACAGCATTGGCGGCAGGATCCCGTTCATTCCTGTAAAAGTTGCTCAGTGGCTCATGAAGCCAAAAAATCTCTATTTCCACGGTATGAAATTACTTGGATAATCAGCACTGCTTCCACATCAATGAGTCCATAGAGCAAGCGCACTTGAGAGCACCTCAGAGTTGTCAACTTCCACCAGCCAAGCAGCTGATTTCTGGTTTATTGCTCTGCTAACTTGAAAGTATTTAATTTTGTGGCTCTCTAGACTTTTGAAATGTTATCACAGTGAGTGAAATAAATCTTGGGATTTTGAGAATGAAAAAAAGGTATCCACTGATTTATAGGCATCTCTTTCCCAATGTAAGTCTATGGGAAAAAATCTTTTTAGGCCAGTGGCATTATGTGACGGACGCTGGAAATTGCAGTACCACTGTTTGGCCATTACGAAAATTGGCTTCAAAGCCCAGTGCACCTCCTGGGGGCCTGCTTGTAGCCAAAAGGACAGGGGTTGATTCCTGGTCCTTCCTGTTTGGAAATTTCCCCCATACCCATGTTCCACTGGGATTCCTTTCATTGTCAGGTGAACTGAAGACAAACTGTATGAATCAGAAGACTGTCTCTGTTATCACTGTGACAGACTGGAGGTCAGTCATTAGTGTCTCCCTGCATTGTATCCATTAACACTTGGAGGGACTCTGTCAACCTGAAGAAAACAAATTGTTTAGGGATTTTTTTTTTTTTTTTTTTTAAAAGTGACATTAGTTCAGGCAAGACTTGGAAGTCATTTGCTCATCCATATGCACACCAGTAATAACAGAGTCAGGTCATTTTTAGATTAAAGTGATCATTTTATTAGTATTTTAAAAGAATGAGCAGGCAGGCTGGCAATATTCAGAATGAGGACGTAGGCAGGCAGCAGGTAACAGATGGCTAGAACATAGGCAACATGGAGGGTTCTGGCAAATGCATGAGGAAACCCTCCCACTGTACTGTATATTAAGGAACTAAAAGCACATGAGGAAGGTCCCTGATTACAAAGTAAGTCAGGTGATTAGCAGAGGTGGCAATCTCAGTGAGGCTATCTAGTGGACAGGTGTGGTACAACCAGGTGAGAAAAATGACATATACCACACAAAGGAGGACAGAGAACCTCTGAGGAAGACGCGAGGGTGGCAGAAATGGCGCTGATGTTGTCTTCATGTCTTCATATGTTTATCAACTCATTAGTCCTGCATCTGGACCTCCAGTAAGATCCAAGTAAATTATGAAAAATAAGGTCAATAGTGACAACTGATTTTCATAACAAGGTGGTCAGTTGTATCAACCTCCTCTTCCACTGCTTCATGCATCACTTATTTCTCCAGCCTATCTGCTGCCTGGTGAAGCTTTATTTCCACCTGCTCTAGTGTGCCCATTCAGGCCTGTGGTGTGTACAGTGTGCTGCTGCCCTGGCTTGTCTGTCTGTGCACCCATGGGAGGAATTGTGTTTGCTCCCCTGCTGTTCAGTCAGCATGCCTGCTGGGTAAGCAGAGAGCAGCTTAATGCAGAGCCATACACATAACTGCATCAACATTTGTTGATACAGTAAAAACTGTAAAAACCCGAGACAGGATGTCAAATGTCGATGGACACAGTTTAAATTGAACAGACCAGGTTATGACCAGCTATGTGCAGTAGCTGTAGATGACATGTTATTATCAGCCTGTTGTAAGAAGGGCTATCCATATCCACAACATGGGTGTGTGGGTGTGCAGAATGGTCTGTGGAGAAAGCTCTGTTGCCCCTTGGTAACAAGTGTATGTATTTATGTGTGTGCATGTGCGTGTTGGGGGGTGTGTGTGTGTGTGTGTGTGTGTGTGAGTGAAAGAGAGGGAGAAAGAGAGAGAGAGAGAGAGAGAGAGAGAGAGAGAGAGAGAGACTGTATGCCAACAATTGTGTGGCAGAGAGTCATGTTGGCATGTAGCACATAGAGACAGGTGGCCGTAAAGGAGGTGGCAGAGAGTGAAAGAGAGGCGCATTATTTTCCCTGGATGATAGAGAGAGATGGAAAGAGCTTAAAGAAGACAAATACTGCATTCAAGAACAGGAAAATGTCCTATTGTTATGACTTTGGAGATCTCATGTATTACCCCAAGCATTCATTCTGGCACCTGATTTTGATTAAGCTTTAGTATTTTAATGAAAATAAAATAAGTTTTTGTCAAATATAAGCCATTTGATTATTGTTAGTTTTAGTCAACAAAACTAGTTTTCATCTTTGAAATTTTAGCCTTGCTGCACATTTTTTTAGTTTGAAGAATTTTAAGGCTAAAGCCGTCTTTGATTTGTACAGTTTTAATTTATATTTGGGGCTTTTTATGCTTTTATTAGATACTCTGATAGTAGAGGAACAATTAAAAGGGTAAAGAAATGCGAATGACATGCAGTAATGCTCTGCAGGTGGACTTGAACCAGAGACATTGTGGGTTTTTACTAGCACCTTAAAGGGATAGGTCAGATTTTTTTGTAGGTGGTGTTGTATGCAGTACTTATCCATTGTCATTACATACAGTAGATGTCAGTCGGCATGTCCCCAGTTTGGAGAAGCAGGGTGGAGTCCAACACGCAAGCTAAGCAATGTACTGCCATTGACAGGGTCAGCAAGAAAACATACTTTAACCACTAAAAAGAGTTACCACAGTTACAGCTGTAAGCGGAAATGGCTTACCTACGTGTTACCAGCGTGATCATTGAAAAGCTGGATTCACTTACCTGCTCACTAAAATTCCATTTTGAGGGAGAACACTTTGGTTGTCACATTCATTAGAACTCACTCCCTATAGGGCACTGTTAAAATAATGATGCAGAAATTTTCAGCATTGCGGTCAGAGGTCACCTACAGGGTCATTTCAGGACACTTTAAAGACACTTGACAAGGAGAGGACTTCATGGCAAAATGTAAATATCCAGCTTTTCAGTGTTTCTCTTCAAGGCTTTAACACAATGGCCTCTAGTTTCCTGGCACGGTGCAGGGTGGCGAACCCTGCACAGAGCTAGTTTCGAGCAGCGCAACCTGAGGTGCGCTCAGTTTGGTAGTTTGGCAGACCGAGGTGCGCTGAGATGGGTGTGGCGGCGCAGCAGGGGGAGGTGTCGACAGATCCAGCTTGGGGCAGTGACAGTTTCGTGCTTCGCCGAAGGTGCGCTAAAAGCTCGCCAGCTGAAACCAGGTCTACTGTCAACACAGGCAGAGCACAGCCGGTGTAAGCCGAAGTTTGGCTGACCGGCGGACAGTGCGCACACGTCACCAAAACCTCATCTGTCATCTTAGAAAAGCCAAAAGAAAAGAAACAGAGTGAAACTGCGAGAGAGAAAGAGAGAGCACGCGCACGAGAGAGAGCGCAATAGGCCAACTGATGATGGCATGTTATTGGAGGACAGGTTCAAATGTCACAAAGTCTTTGGATGATTTGACATAGTCAAGTCAAGTCAAAAAATAAAAGTAGCTTTGCTAGTAGCATGCTACTTTTGCCATTTTCTCGTAGCTTAGCATGCTACATTTCTGTGCGGATAGCTTCAATGAAACTTTATTTTGATGTCTAGTAGCTGGTAGCGTAGCTCACTACATTTTCCAAGTAGCTTGCCCAACACTGTTCAAATGAAAATATAAAGTGTAACATCCACGACGGTTCTCCTTACTGGTCCACAGAGTGCTGGCCCGCAGCTCTTGCTGGTTTGTTTCAGATCAGCAACTTACAGTCCAAAACCCAAAGATATCCAGTATGCTATCACATTAGACAAATATTCCCTTGGAAAGTGACCCAAATCATTAATAGATTATCAACTAGTTACAGATTCCTTTTTTTGTCAGTTCATCAACTAAAACAAATATGTGAGCTATTTTGCTATTTTCTAAATATCTGTATTTATTGTGGTAGTGATAATATTGGTTCTGATTTACATTAAACTGCCAATGATGGTAACTTTGCAGCCATCTGTGCAAAGAAATTTGTGGACAGAAAATTCCCATATGCCATCTCCTATGCATAATTACAACTCAGAGATTGACTTGAACCGTTTTGTCCACTCAGGTGCTCATATTTACAATTGATGCAATATTAAGTGAAGATGGTTGGCATGTTGCTATTTGTGACTGTCTTGTTTCCCTGGAAATATATGTGGCAGTCCTTCTATTTGACTCGTCTTCCTACTGTAGCGTCACTAAATGTATCTGTCCTGCCTCTGTGCTTCCCCTACACTTGGAGTTTTAGTCTCAGATATGTGCCTCATGTTTTGGTGCCAGTGTACTTATCTCACCCCAGTTAGAACATTTAAATAAAAACTCAAAAGTATTTTTCAGTGCTGTGAACTGAAACAATGCCTTCATGATTAAAGTTCAAGTGATCCGTTCCTGTGTGTTGCTACATGTAGAAACAGACAAAACAGTGGAAAACAACATTTTCTACATGTAAAGAGTTAGCAGGAGGCTTTATATCCACACAACTGCAACTCCAGTAGGCTAATATAAGTGAGTTTCTGCAGACTGGGTTTGACCCAGTTAGAATATTGCTTACACATGACAACTGTCCTGAACTGGAGCTACTTATTGCTTAGTCCACAGCAGCCTGAGCAGGTCCATTTCAAAGCTCAACAGAAGGCTCAACAGAAGGCTTTTAAGTTACAACTGCACTGATGATGAAAAATATAAATTAGCTCAAATGTATGTGATGGATTATGTAGTGTGTTTCCTTTTTGTCAAATTACTACATTGTATTACAATAAATACCCTGTAGTTAAGGAGTGGTAAGTGGATCCAGCATCAGTCTGTGTGCAGATGCAGAAGGCATTGCTGGAAATACAATCTTGGGACCCATCTGCTGTTGTCAGCTGACAAGTTAGCTTTACATTAGCTTTAAATTTATCTGCATACAAATACAGATATTTGTTTATAGAGGTTGGCCAAAATGACCCATGCATGGAAGAGGAAGCCATGGCTCAGATATCCACTGGCTACACTGGATCAGCCTGGAATATTGCCCTTTGCCCCCAGAGGCTTTATCATCATCAGACAATAGCCGATGGCCTCTGAGATTGGGAAGTGTCTTTCCCTCTGTTCTTTCAGACTCTGTCATGCACACATAAACCAATGCAAACAGGATTTCCTAAATGTCGCTCTATTAGATAGGAATGAGCAGACAGAGAAAATGGACAATAACTTACTAAAGCACACATAATCTCTTTGTAATTACTACCTTTTTTATTTATTTTAACTTTATTTTGATTTTTACTCTTTAATTGTCCTTTTTTTCTCACCCTGTATAGGTATCTGAGCCTGTATATGAGTTAAATGTGCTGTTTCCTTTTTCTGTTTGTTGAGAAAATCAATAAATATTCAAGTAAAATAAAAAGACAAATACATGTTAACTAAATTAACTTTTTTAAATACATCTCTCACAAGTACTTGCAAAAACTTTTGTCACTCATATTTTGGTTTCTTATTCAAGAATTAGATTTTTTGTGTATTTTTTTTCCTCTCCAGAAAGCAGGCAAACACACACACACACACACACACACACACACAATGTAAGGTGTACATACTGTGTCTTATATTGTGTTTTTTGCCACAGGAGCCAGTTTCAAAGGTAGAAAATGAGGCCAGTGAGGGGATGGGCAGAGTGGATGAAGGAGTAGAGGAATTCTTCACCAAGAAAATTATCCCTGACTATGCACTGTGAGTTGAACACACACACACACACACACACACACTTTTTCTTGGACTTACTGTTATCAATGTGTAATTTTATGAATGAATGAAAGCCATGATTGACTGGCAGTACCAGTCAGTCTCACAGACTCCCTTCTTCTACTCACCTGCTTGAAATAGTGATTGACAGTGGCAGCCAATCAGTGAGCAGAACTGATCCCATTGCTGATTTTCAAATTGAAAAGTCATGGCAGCTTGGACATAAATGTTCTTTTGGTACACAGAAGCAATCTGATAAACCAGTGGTTCCCAAAGTGGGTGCCGTGGCACCTTAGGGTGTCTTGAGAATGGGCCAAGAGTGCCATAGATTTGTCACATCAGTCCAAAGTTCAGTTTGTTTTTTTTTAAATAGCATTTCACCACATTAAAAAAATCTGCAACATTTATGTACACTACATTTTACATTAAAATTGAAACAAAAAAAGAAAAGCATAAACAATAAAATCACCATATTAAAAACTCTGTTTATGCAATTATGCCACAGCTAATGACAACAAACAAACAGCTCATGCTTGGTGGATGTTATAGTAACAAAACACACTTTCCAGCTCAAAATTTTTTTCTGGAGCTCAGCATTTAGAAAAATCATGACTTTTCACAGTAACTGGTGAGTAAGCAGAGAGCCTCTACTGCTGTAACTGTGTATTTTGCATCAAGAAGGCGAAGACTAAAGCTCTCCTGAAAACGTCTAATAACTACTGAAACAAGAGTGTATTGTTTTTGTAATAATTGTGCTTGTGATTTCACTCCTGTAGCTGTATGTGTAGAATGCATGGTAAATGTTTCTGTAGTGTCCATTCAGTGTAACACCACATATACACACATCCTTGTCTAAAATATGTCCTGCCCCTGCCTAAGTTTGCTGTTTCAGTTCACTGAGCACAGAATAATTAAGATAGTTTTTGCTGTTTATTTATCCATTTATTTATTTATTTATTTATTAGGTCAGATATCAAGAGTGAATTGCCATTTTGTAATCACTCAATTAGCCAGCCTGCCACTGTTTGGGAGTGTGTAAATTTGCCCTAATCACTGTGCCTCCATCCACTGGATGTCATTTTTAGTTGACAGCAGTGGCTACAATTAGATAGCTTCCTGTGTGACGAAGGGCCCCTTACAAGAATTTTCTGGGGCTTCCAACAGTATCTTACAGTCTTCATCAGTGAATGTAACTGGTTCAAGCATCACCACAAAACCTATCACATCAGTGTGACTGTGATACTGACACATCAAATACAGTGCCATATAACAACTTCAACTCAAGTTAGACTCCATGGCCCAATCCCAGTGTCCCCTTTGAGCATGATGTCGAAATGGTATAAATAGGAAGGTTCAGTTGTGGGTTTGGCACTTTTTATTATGCCTCCGCACTGGCAATAGCCGTGGCCAAAGGCATTATGTTTTCGGGTTGTCCGTACATACGTGCAGGAATTTCTTCAAATTTGGCAAAAATGTCACTTGCGCTGGAGGATGAACTGATTAAATTTGGTGGTCAAAGGTCAAGGTCACTGTGACCTTGTCTGTCTCACTCTTGTTAATGCGATATCTCAAAAGCGCCTATATAGAATTTCTTTAAAATTGACACAAACTTGAATTGAAGAATAAACTGATAAGAATTTTGTGGTCAAAGGTCAAAGTTGGTATGACCTCACAAAGTATTTTTTGGCCATAACTCAAGAATTCATATGCTAATTATGACAAAACATCACACAAATGCCTAATAGGATAAAATAATGAAGTGATGATATTTTACATTCAAAAGGTCAAAAATCAGCTTCACTGTGACATCATTATGTTCTGCAAAAACATTTTTATGGCCATTACTCAATTCATAATTCAGGAAGAGAGGGGGAGAGACTTGGTCAGATACTGAATTGGTGACACTAATCTTGGGTGTCCATCTTGAAACTGTGCTGATTGTATAGATTTTCTGTGCTGCTGGAGGGAAGATGTGTGTGAAGCATCCAAGTTTTCACAGACATGGATGTAAACTGTAAGAGAAACTTGTCTGGTGTGTGGAAGCATACATCTGTGGGGCCGTAATTCTAGTTTTGTTTTTTACCTTCGTCACGACTAAGGCACTACAGGGGTCAGTCCCTGATTTGAATGTCTTCCAGGCTCTTGTCTTACAGAGTGGACAAGAGGTAAAAGTCAGATAATCAGTTTGTCAAAACAGCCTCATTCAGCACAAATTAAAAGACATGGCTGATGAATGTGTCAAATAGCCTGTGCTTGCATGCCTCAGATTTTGGGTTTTTTAATGACCATCTTGAATCCGGTAACCACATGTTTTAAAGATCCACTGTGTAGGATTTAGGGGATACATTGGCAGAAATGGTATAGAATATAATAAGTATGTTTTCTTTAGTGTATAATCACCTGAAAATAAGAGTCATTGTGTTTTTGTTACTTTTGTTATTTTAGAATGAGCTGTATCTACGTAGGGAGCTGGTCATCATCTACGGAGATTGTCATGTTGCACCACCACTGTTTCTACAGTAGCTCAGAACGGACAAATTAAACACTGGCTCTAGATAGGGACTTTTGCATTTATTTATTTATTTTTTTAAATTTTTTACGTCTGTTGTGTTTTTTTGCATTTTTGCATTAGCCACTGTAGTTCGTAGATCCTCAAAGAGAGCATAGGTTAAAACACAGGTTTGAGGAGTGAAACAGCCTTATTCGGAGTCTTAGCTGTTTTAAATCACCAGGTCTATGTGTGGAAAAGACTTCTGTGGATAATTTGGCTCACGGTAAAAACCTCCTGAACGTCTGGATCAGAAATAAGATGAACACAGATTAAGATAGCAGAGAAAATAGTTGAGCACACATTAACAGGGGCTGGGCTAGCAGGGTTAGGGTTAGAGTTAGGGACCTCTGTGGATATAATGCAGGTAAAAACCTCCTGAACAATAAATACTGATGGAATTCTAACTTCATTTGGTCACAATCTGCAATCCTTACCAGTATCTGCCACTAAATTTTACACTCTGTTGTTTTAACGTCACAATTAATTGTGGATAACTCCCACAGGCAGGGTCTGCAGAAATGCAGACTTACAGAAAGTGTGCATAAAGGTCTCAAATTATCAGCAGGAGAGCCCTCATGCACCTGATGATTTAACAGTGGGACAGCACTAAGCCCTCTTTATGGGATTGCACCTCAAAGTCCATGGGTCTATGAGTGAGGAGATTGGGATTGGGCTCATGTCTGTGTAGCTGGCAGTGTCAGACATCAGAGCAGTATGAACAGAACCATGTTCGCTGACTGCCCTGCTGTTGGCATCCATTTAAACATTCTCATTTTCACCCATTGTTGACAATAGCCACAGAGCAAAAGCAGCACATCAGCAGCTGCTGTCCACTACAGCTGTTGATCCAAAGAACCGCCATCCAAGTTTTAACAGAATTCACAGCCCCATACACAGTCCTGTAGTTCCACCTGTACTATGTGAAGAAAAAAAGATTTGGAGCCTAAAAACCTATCCACCCCCAACCAGTGTAGGCAGCAGCAGTGGTTAAAATGGAAGCATAATCTTTTCTTCATGGATGGATTTATAGAACTGTACATGGTGCCAAAATTGTGGATCCTTTGACCTGACAGTGATGCTAGACCAAGTGTCAGGAGGTAACCAAAATAATTAATGGGCAATGAATATCAAGACAAATGTCATGGTAATTTGGCCAGCAGTCATGTAGATACCTTGCTCTGGACAAGGGATGTCAATTTCGATTTATTTTGTTTTCAAAATGCTGACACCCATTAGCCGGTAACTAATTCCAAAGCACTATCAATTTAGAGGTGGAGAAATTTTAATGTTTTCTGTGTAAATGTTTTAGCTTTTATTATATTTTTTGTTGGCAGACAGCCAGTCAGAGACACATGTCCACTGCACAATCTCCTGTCTCGAGTGGTAGGCTATTTTGGCTGCTCTGCACTGCACGCCATGTGGGTTGGGTGGGAGCTAATGTTAGTTAGCTAGTGGCGTTACTCATTTGACAAAGAGCACGTTGCTGTAGAAACATCGCGCCCACCCTCTGGTCTCCCCCCAAGTCACCCCAGTGAGTAAGCACCTTCATTTTGAGCCTTAAAACCCTTTTAGCATTGTAAACTATGTTAGCACCACTAGTCATGTTGAAACTGCTAATGGTGCTAACAGAGCTAACACTGATAACACAGTCAACGATGGTTTTATGGCTCAAAATTGAGCCACTTACTTACTGTGGTGAGCAGGGGGAGACTGGAGGGTGGGCACAGTGTTTCCACAGCAACACCGTAGGGTCGGGACGGCGTTATTGGCAGTGATTGCTGAATGAGGGGCATCACTAGCAAGCTCCTACCAGTCCTGGGTGGTGCGCAGCAAAATAAATCAATAGATCGACATGCGTAAGTGATTAACAGTAAAGTTTTGACATCCGCACTCTGGACCGAACTGTATAGCAGATTGACAGACTGACCAGCTGACCATCATCACCATGCCAGGCCTCTTCTGTTGTGGAGCAAAAAGTAGTACTCACCGTGAGATGTTTTTGCTCTGTGTGCTGTTTGCATGACCCTTCTCGTTTTGTACCTTAACTGAGCATGTGTCTTGAGTCCTGTAGCAGTAGTAGTTGTAGTACTGAGTGTCTCTTCTTGTCTGTTGCTCTTTCTGCTGTCTCCCTGCTGCAGAAAAGGCCGGTGGGAGGAGTCAATCCCTGCCCAAGCCACTCCCTCAGAGTCAAGCTCCACCCCCTCAGCCTCAACCCCCTTTTCCTCTTCGTCTGAAAATATCACCTCCTCTACCACCACCACTGTCACCTCCCCCTCTGTCCCATCTACTGACACATCCTTTACATCCACTGATGTTCCACCCCTCTCTACATCCTCCACTTCCCCCACCCCCTCTTCTGTCACCACCACCACACTTCCCACCAAAAACATCAAGAAAAAGTTTGGCGACTTCTTTGCCTTCAAGAGAGCTCGAGCCAGCCGAGCTGCCAAGGCAGGAGGGGGTGAGGGAGGAGGAGGAGGAGAGGGGGTGAAGGTCAAAAGGACCTCCATTGCAGACCTCATTCGACCCCTACGCGAGGCCAAAGAAAGGGAGAGAGAGAGGGAGAGGGACAAGGAGAGAGAGAAGGGGAGAGGGGCAAGGTCAGTGGAGGATGCTAACGTTTCTAATGATGCCACCACCACAGAAGGAATCGTTGCCACCAGCCACCATCTTGCAGGCGATGCGAGGGGAATGATGGCGCCTGCCAAGACATTAACGATGATGACGCCTTCCAGTGAGACCACTCCCTCTTACCCCACCATCGCCACCAGCCCTGACCTCACCACTGCCACACTTTCCAACCTGGAGGAGGAGGCAGTTCCTGTCTTGCCAGGTCGCACCCCAAGTCCTGTGGTCACCTCCCCTCTAACTGAGCAGGAGAGGAGTGCTGCGCAGATGAAGGAGATGAAGTTGGGAGGGACTCCATATGGAGAGAGGAGACTGAAGGTGACCAAGAGGTCACTGCGAGAGGGCAAGAGCCAGAGTCTCATACTGCTGACGGGATTAGAGCCTGAAGACAAGGAGGACACCCACAGCAAGGTCAGTCTGCCAATACATTGAACACACATACTGTCAGATCATCTAATAGGAGAAGGGGCAACTCCAGCAAACACCAAACTGCTAGTACTGTCAAATCTTAAATACTGCTGAGAACCAGGGACCGGTCGCACAAAACACCTTAGGTTCTCGTTAAGTATGACACTTAAGGCTTAGCTTCTCCTTAGTTTAGACTTACACATTTGCAGAGAATCCCTTCAAAGGTTTTCTTAGTTAAGGAAAAATATTAACTAATTTACTGCATTGATAGAGATTATACATCTGTAAAAGTTTTCATGGAGATTGTTTGTTTGCTTGAACTCACGCTTGTTATGCCTGTTATCATCTTACAAAGTTGGCTTATAGTTAGTGAAAAAATGGCAGAAGAAAAGAAAACAACAAAACCATATTGGTCAGAGGAGGAAAAGATTATAAATCTGGAGGAATACAATCCTAATCCCATTGTCCCCATCACTCTGCCTCCTAGAAGATACCACACATTTATTATTATAATCATTCTTATTACTATTTAGTTTCTCTCTCTCTCTCTCTCTCTCTCTCTCTCTATCTTTCTCTGTCTCTCTCTCTCTCTCTCTCTCTCTCTCTCTCTCTCTCTGGTGTGTGGGGGTGGCCCAGCGGGGATGGCCTTGGGCCCGGCCATTCACAGTGGTTGCCTGGTGGTGAGGCTGGCACTGTGTGGCCAATGGATGCTGGTCTCCCCCATGCCAATTGGCAATGACAACAATAAAAACAAGGAATGCTGAATTGGATGGGCAAACCACCTCCTGAGGGTCTGGGGGTTGCCCACCAAGGTCTTAGCCTCAATCATTCAGAAAAGTGGAGAGAAAAAAAAAGTATAATAATGGAAAAATACATTAATAAATAAATAAAAGGCCCACACATTGGGTTGGGAAATCTCTGGCTCCCCTTTGTCACGCTACTGCCATAACGTGCTTCAAGCCTCCGCTTTGATGGCTGGGTCTGGTGTCTGCCCTGCCCACTTTGTATAATGTTGTTTGTCTGTTTATTGTGTACTTGTCTTCACTCTTTTTGTGAACGTCTTGTTGCACAATAAAGAAAAAAGGAATACAGTCATAGAAAACACATACTACAAAGTAAATTTGATCCCTAAATATCGGAAAACAGAAAACGATTGTAGGAAGAAATTGAAAGGAAAATCAGCTCAGTCAAATCTGTAGTGTAAAACCAAAAGCATATCCATTGGGTCCTCCTGGTCACAGAACACTCTTCTCAGGGTGTGTCAGGTTTTTCATTTATCACCATAAACTCGGTCATGTTGCAGTTAAGATAGAGTCAGAGGTACCTCAAGTGTTTTTTAACTTGCTTTAGTTGCTAAGGTCTTATGTGCAATGGAGAAAACCATAAATAGTGAACATTTTAAGGAAATCTTGAGAAGACTTATGGGTGTTTTGTGCTAGTGATTTTCACTTACATTTCAGCAAAGTTTTTCATAGTTTGTCAAAAAGAGCACAGGTCTAATCAGCTAAAATAACGAAAACATCTGTGGAGGTGTACAGGGCCAAGTAGAGGAGACGGACATGTGTGAGTGATTAAATATAATCTTTCTGTAAAAAGAGAAGATAGGCAATGGTTTTTATCCAAACCCAGGTCATTTTTGTAAAGATCTGTGCCAACACCTGAACAAAAAGAGGTCTAAATTCCCACCTCATCATCCCCTATCATACAACATATTAAGTGTGCTCTATAGCCAACATCTGGCAAGAAGTAGGGCAGGCAGTCTGGTTACTCTGAATCATCTATCTCACTTATACAGAGTTAAAATGCAGACCAGCCCTCAGTTTTACTGTAGATTCTTTTCCTGTTTCTGTTGACAGACAATTGAACAAGCATACAATAGTGACTGCACCTCATATCATATTTTTCTTTACCAGGGAGATATTCCTAGTTGTGCTCTAGTGCTGATTAAATCGTTACATTACAATCATCACATCTTTACAAAATCAACATAAATACAATAAATGCTCTTGTCAGTGTCAATTGATGGGTGGAGTGTGCTGTCTCTGCCACAAGTACTTTTTACTGAGAACATACATCCAGGTTAATGACAGCTGCTCTGTTATATGTTCAGCTGTATTGCCACTTAAAATGCGTGACCACAGAGAGTTTGAGGCAACAAAATTATGTAATTTAAGCTCTGCTGCCTCTCAGATCTTCAATGATCAATGTTTTACAAAGGCTTATATTTCCCTGCACACACTAAAACACCAAGCTGGCATATTAAGAGTTATCCATGTTAGAATACATTTTAGAAAACTATTATTTGCATGAGAAAAACACAAGCCCACTCTCGACAGAGGTTCAAAGCAGAGTAAAAAATCACCCTTTGACCCTCTCAGGGTGGTATCTGTGTCATCCTCAAGCTTGGGTCCTCTGCCAGAGGCCTGGGAGTTTGAGAGTTCTGTACAGTATCTTAGCTGTTCTTAGGACTGCACACTTCTGGACTGAGGCTTCAGATGTTGTTCCTGGAACCTGCCGGAGCCACTCTCCCAGTTTGGGGTTCACTGCCCTGAGTGCTCCTACTACCATGGGTACCACGTCAACTTTGACTTTCCACATCTGTTCCAGCTGTTCTTTCAACCCTTGATACTACTACACCTTTTTCGTGTTCCTTCTCTCTGATGTTGCTGTCGGCTGGTGTCGCCACATCTATCACTACTGCCCTCCTCTGGTGTTTGTCAACCACCACTATGTCCATTTGGTTAGCCAGCAGCTGTTTGTCAGTCTGGAAGCTGAAGTCACACAGGATCTTAGCCCTGTTGTTTTCAACCACCTTCAGAGGTGTGTCCCATCGGGATTTTTTCGGGTACTTTGAGTCCAAACTGGGTACAGATGTTCTTGTGCACTATCCCAGCCACTTGGTTGTACCTCTCCATGTATGCTAATCCTGCCTGCAACTTACACCCTGCCACTATGTGCTGGACTGTCTCAGGGGCATCTTTGCACAGTCTGCACCTTGGGTCTGATCTGCTGTGGTTGACCCTGGTCTCTATGGCCTTTGTGCTTAGGGCCTGTTCTTATGCTGCAATGATTGGTGCCTGACGGTGGTATGCACCATGTACGGGCTTGTCCCTCCATGTTGTTTGCTCCTCCGCTCCTTTGCCCTCCTCTGGTTTCTGTTGTTTGAGGCATTCACTTTGCAGCTTATCCTTTGCAGCCATCTTCTTGATGTACTCCTGAATTTTGGATGTTTCATCCTGGATAGTCATTCTGATGCTCACTAGTCCTCGGCCTCCCTCTTTCTACGTTGTGTATAGCCTCAGGATGCTGGACTAGTTGTGGAACCCTCCATGTATGGTGAGGAGCTTTCTTGTCTTGATATCTGTGGCTTCTATCTCCTCCTTTGGCCAGCTTATGATCCCAGCTGGGTATCTGATGACTGGCAGCGCATCCATGTTGATGGCTCGGACCTTGTTCTGACCATTCAGCTGACTTCTCAAGACTTGCCTTACTCTCTGGCAGTATTTGGTTGTGGTCAACTTCCTTGCGGTCTCCTAATGATTTCCATTAGCCTGTGGGATCCCAAGGTACTTGTAGCTGTCCTGGATATCTCCTATGTTGCCCTCTGGTAGGTCACCTCCCTCAGTTCTGATCATCTTGCCTCTCTTTGATACCATCCGGCCACACTTGTCTAATCCTAATGACATCCCTATGTCCTTGCTGTAGATCCTGGTGGTGTGGATCAGCGAGTAGATTTCTCACTCATTCGTGGCATACAGCTTGATGTCATCCATGTAGAGCAGGTGGCTGATTGTTACTCCACTTCAGAATCTCTCAAGAAAGTCTTCTTGATGATCTGACTGAGGGGATTCAGGCCTGTGCAGAACAGCAGTGGTGACAGTGCATCCCCTTGGTATATGCCACATTTGATGTTGACTTGGGCAATCGGCTTTGAGGTGGCCTCTAGGGTCGTCTTCCACATTCCCATAGTTCCAGACATACTAGTATCCATGTGTGTGGCATTGAGTCGTAGGCTTTCTTGTAGTCAATCCACGTGGTGCACAGGTTGGTCTTCCTGCTCTTGCAGTCTCGGGCGATTGCTCTGTCCACCAGTAGCTGGTGCTTGGCTCCTCTGGTGTTACTGCCAATTTGTTTCTGTGCCTCTCTCATGTATTGGCCCATATACCTAGTTATCTTAGCTGATATGATGCCTGACAGGAGCTTCCACGTTATGGAGAGACAGGTTATTGGTCTGTAGTTGGATTGGATGGTTCCCTTCTGGGGGTCTTTCATGATCAGGACTGTCCTGGCCTGTGTCAACAATTCTGGGTGGGTCCCATCCCTTAGCAGCTGGGTCATCTGTGCTGCTAGGCGTTCATGGAGTGCAGTTAGCTTCTTTAGCCAGTAGGTATGGATTATATCAGAGTCCGGTGCTGTCCAGCTCTTCATCTTTGACACTCTCTCCTGGATTTCTGCCATTGAGATGGTTACTGGTTCTTGTTCAGGGAGGTTACTGTGGTCAGCTCTTAGGTCCACTAGCCATTGGGCATTGATGTTGTGTGATGCTTCTCTTTCCCATATGCCCTTCCAGTATGTGTCCATCTCAGCTCTTGGTGGGTCTGACCTGCTGTTATTTCCCTGCCACTGAGAGAACGCCTGGCCAGTTCAGTGGAGAACATCCTGTTTATTCTCCTGGCTTCTACTTCTTTGGTGTATCTCTTCAGATGGGGAGCTTGTTGTATTTCCTTGGTACCCCTTTATTCACCAGGCTACCTCTGTGTAGCTCCGCTAGTTGGCTAACATCTCTCTGTGCTGCCATGTTCTTGGTCTGTAGCCGTCTGTTCCATGGAGGGTTCTGGTTCTTATGTACCATGTCCTTCTTGTGTCCAAGCATCTCCAGGATTACTGTTGCTGTACTGTGATGGTCCTTGTAGGGATGGTATTTAGGGCAGCGTTTACATCTGTGTGTGTGTGTGTGTGTGTGTGTGTGTGTGTGTGTGTGTGTGTGTGTGTGTGTGTTTGTGCGTGCGTGCGTGCCGTGCATGCATGCATGCGTATGTGAAAACTCACACTTACTGATTGTTATGTCCATGTATGGTCTTCCAGAAACATGCGTCTGAGAGCTCCTCTAGTTTTGAACAGAGGCTTCAGGTGGTGCTGCACAGAATGGGCGTGGCCAAAACTCCACCTGCCGACACCAAGACGAGCCAGGTAGGATGGGTGTGAGTGTCAGTGTGTGTATGTAGGTTTAACAGATTTAGACCATGTTGGCCTGTTAGATGCCGTGAAGTCTGTGAAGGTTCCTTGATGTGGGTCTAAATGTAGCACTTTAATCTGATGTGATGAACAATAAGAAAATGTGAAATTATTGTGTGTGATGTCTAAACATGGACTGCAACTGTGAGTTTTACACAAAGGAACAATTTAAAGGAGCAGTATGTAGGACTTATAGCATTAAATGGCATCTAGTGGTGAGGATTGCCGATTGCAACCATCTAAAACATCTCCTGGTTGGAATTCCTTCATTGTTCATTGTTCAGAAGGTTTTTACTGGGAGACAAAGTGTCTGCAGAGGTCACTTCCTCTCCAAAATAACACACCTGGTGAATGAGACTGGCAGAAATACTGAATAAAGCAGTTTCACATTACAAATCAGTGTTTTACCAATGCTGCTCAGCACACCACAGACTGGCTGCTAGTCCAGCGCCTGCTAATGTGTGCTCACTTTTTTTTCTCAGATAACTTAAGATCCAGACATTCAAGAGGTTTTTACCAGGAGCCAAGTTATCCTTAGAGGTTTCTTCCTCTCCGAAACAAACAGATTTAAACAACAGTTAAGCAAGACACAGACGGGCCGGTAGGCCAACACTTGCTATGTGTGCTTACCTTTTGTTCTGATAAATTAAGATCCAGACGTTCAAGATGTCTTTACTGGGAGCCGCATTATTTTCATAGATCTCTTTCTCTCTGAAACAGACTCAGTGATTTGAATTGGTAAAAACATTGTATAAAGCAGTTTCACCTAAAAAAAAAAACCTTTGGTTTTCTGACACTGCTTGTCACAGAGGGGCTGCTAACTATGGTGACTAATGCAAAAATGTGAAAACACCTAGGGTCAGTGTTTGTTTTGTCTGCTCTGGGCTACTATAGAAACATGGCGGTGCAACATGGCAATCTCTGTGGACAAGGACCCACTTCCTATGTAGCTATAAACAGCTCATTCTATGGTAATGAAAACTTAAGGATTCTTATTTTCAGGTGATTATACACTAAAGGAAACATACTTATCATATTATATTCCAATTCTGCCAATATATTCCCCTAAATCCTACACACTGTACCTTTAAAAATAATTTAATGATGGACTGTTCATTAGTCCTATCAGTAATCAATCAATCAATCAATCAATCAATCAATTATATTTATAAAGCCCAGTATCACAAATCACAATTTGCCTCAGAGGGCTTTACAGCATCCGACATCCCTCTGTCCTTAGGACCCTCACAGCGGATAAAGAAAAAATGGTAGAAACCTCAGGAAGAGCAACTGAGGAGGGATCCCTCTTCCAGGACGGACAGACGTGCAATAGATGTCATACAGAACAGATCAACTTAATAAATTAACAGTAATCCATATACAAAATGATACATGAAGAGAGACAGAGAGAGAGATGCAGGACAGACAGTAGTGACAGTAGCTTACAACAACATTAATTTAAGTAATAATATTATTATAATAACTACGGCTATTGTGGTACAATATGTTGTTGGTATATATTGATATATAATAGTATATGTATGTGACAATAATCATATGTGTATAATAATAGTAGAAGTATGACTAATGATAACAGCAGCAGTAGGAGGCATCAGGCAGGACCACGGCAGCAGCACAACCACACACGTCACACCATACAGGCACCACTGCGATATGAATTAACCTGCGAGACAGTGGAGCACAAAGGCTCCAGAGAAGAAGCCGAGTTAGTGACATGCAGTAGAGCCGAGTTAGCGAGATGCAGAAACAGGAAATGAGTGTTAGTAAAGGAGAGAGAGCGAGAGAAGGAGAGAAGATAAGAAATGAAATTTGTACATTTATTTTCATTTAGAATCTCTTAGTCAAAAAATATGTGCAAAGCCTACTTGTAAGGCGCTAATTTATTATAGCAGAGAATGTATAGCAACACAGTGGTACAGTGGTTAGCATTGGTGCCTCACAGCAAGAGGGTTCCTTGCTCGAACCTGGGTGGGGGAGTCCTTCTGTGTGGAGTTGCATGTTCTCCCCATGTCAGCATGGGTTTCCTCTCGGTGCTCTGGGCTCCTTCCACAGTTCAAAGACTTGCAGGTTAACTGGTGAGTGGCTGTAGGTGTGAATGTGACCTGTCTAGGGTGTAGCCCAGTGTTAGCTGGAATAGACTCCACATATATTTGTGGTGTGTTCTTGTAACAAGAAGGATAAGATCAGCCATTACAAAGTGCAACAGCAAGTTATTCATCAAAAGTTTTGGTAGTTTAATATTGTCTATGTGTCTGTTGTAGAATAAAGATGAGGAGCTGAGAAAGGCCAACTCTGAAGGTAAGTTGTGTGTTTTTAGACATCAATAATTTATGTTTTAAGCAGATCATTTTATACAGAATCTCTCTTCAAATCTGAACTTTCAATACTTTCAGACTACACTTTGATTTTTTTCCCCCCAAAATAACTTATTTTAGAGTCTTCATCAATTAACATGACAAAATCAAATGAAAAAGTATGGGAAAAAATGTAAGTGATTTCACATTTGCTAGCTTTATGAAACAAAATTAACCAGTAAGTGTCAGGTTTTAATGTTGAATGACAGCACTGTGTTACAGCCGCATCTTCAGTAAAGCTTCAGCTGATCTGATAACAGCACTAGACCACTTACAGCCATGAGACTTCATTAGACTGGCTTCAGCTGAGCCCAGTGTTCATGTTGTATTCATTACATGTAGACCCTGGATTAAAATTGACCCTTGGCTGTGCTACTGTCTCTGTCCCTCAGGTGCTATCCTGGAAAAACCTGTACCACCTCCCACATACATGAAGCCCAGAACCATGTCCACTTCATCAGGTATCAATGTTATCTACCACATATCTGGATAAAAATGATCACAATACTACCATGTGCAGGCCCAAACCAATAATGAGTTAAGCATACTAATTTGTAAGTGTTTGTATCACAGATGTATTTTGGGGGTCAAACAAAACTATATTATCACCCAGGAGACTGCAGTTCCTGTCCCGTTTGACACCAAGAGTCAGAGCTGTTTAAACATTACGTTACAGGTTTAATACAGTTGTTGCGCACTGTTGTTAGTTACTCAACAAACACATTTTAACCCAAACTATGACGTTTTTTTTCTAAACCCAATCAAGTATTGTTGCCTAATCCTAACTCTTGTCAGGGCTTAAATACCAGAACGAATGAGACGGGACCCACAATGCAGATCAGTGAAAAAGTGCTTTATTTACAAAAAGTGAATGCTCTAAAATATCCAGTGAAGTGGCAAAAAAAACAAAGACAACGACTGGTATTCTGGGCAGATGAAGGAGTCCAGGTGAGGGAAGACATAATGATGGGGCTGGGCGAGGCAAGGCTGGGGGCAGGCAGGTGGCAGGGCTAGGAGGCAAGAAATATATACAAAGTTAGTTTGAGGCTACAGTATCCAACACACAATCCAAAAACGAGCATAAATCCGAAACCAGTCAAAGATCCATAAAACCACAAGAGCAAAGATTAACGAGGCCGAGAGCATTACCACTAAGGTTGAAACAACAAACTGGCGAAGAGTGGAACGTGAAGCCGGGTTTTATACTGCATGAAGTGGAGATGAGAAGTAATCAGGCTGATGCTTTGCAGGTGTGCAGGGGAGTGAGAGCAGGAGACCGGTGGCCCCACCCAGCCCTGGGGATGACAGACAGGGAGAACAAGACAACACAAACACATAGCTCAAGGGGAGGGAAAACACAGGGAAAAAACAAAGGCTCGGCCGAATCCTGACAACTGTGACTGTTTCACAGCATTAGCCACATGTTACAATGTGTTTCAGCTGTGTGTCACATTGGCATTTTTTACACAGAGATCGCCTGTTAGAGATCGTTATGCCGCCTTTGCAAAAACAAACAACAGCAGCATCATGTTGCTCCAGTGTGTGATTTTAGACAGCATCCTCGCATCACGGAAGCAAAAGAGGCATTGCACACAAAGTCCAGTTCAGACCAATGATTCACGACGAGACAAAACCATTTTAGAACACTGCACACTGTTTATTTTTCCAAGCTGTTTAAGGAAATCACAGAACCCCTTTTTATACCAAAACTGTATATGTGCGGGGTGTTCTTAAAGCCTTCAGTCAGGACCAGTGGGCTTAACGGAGCTGAGAACTGCGGACAGGAGGTCAAAAGGTTTTTGGAGACAAACTAACACGTTGTTGATTTGGTCTTTTCATGGGATTTGTTGACAATATAAAAAATATGGAATAACATCAGAGTTTTCCTTTAAGGCTTAAGAGGTTTATGGGGAAAAACCACCACAAGGTTTTATTGGCAATAATTCATCTTTATCGGCATGTTTCCATGAAAGCTGTATGACACTCGAAGATTAAATTAATTAAAAACGACAACAAAATTTTGACATGTTGCACATACAGTATTGGAATGTACAATATATTAACCTGTTTCATGTTGGTTTTAGTCACTGTAATTTACAACACATTTTTGTCTTAGAGTGACACAGGAAAGAGCCAGTAACATCATCAGCAGGCCCCTGACCTGGGCTGTGTGGCGACGTAAATGGACTGCGCTTGTATAACGCCTTTCTTGTCCTCCAACCACTCAAAGCACTTTTACACTACATGTCACCACATGTCACCACTACATGTCTACCACTGATCAGGGATCGGCTGTGACTCAGAGGTAGAGCGGGTGGTCCACTAATTGGAAGATCAACGGTTTGATTCCCAGCTCCTCCAGTCTGTATCCTTGAGCGAGATACTGAACCCCAAATTGCTCCTGATGATGCTTCCATCAGCATGTGAGTGTGTTTAAAACTGAGTAGCAGGTGGCACCTTGTATGGTAGCCTTGGCCACCAGTGTGTGAATGTGTGTGTGAATGGATGAATGTGACTTGTAGTGTAAAAAACGCTTTGAGTGGTCAGATGACTAGAAAGGCACTATACAGGTGCTGTGCAGGTCGATTTATCAAGTGTAGGTCCATCATCTGATTAGAGGATGACCTGCTCTACCCACCACAGATGCCCATAGTCATCTCTGGGAGAACTCAGGAGGGTCTCTGCTGCCGTGCTACATCTGTCTGAATATCTATCCAACCTGGAGCCACAGACTGGACCAACCTGCATCATTCACAGAGTGTCCACTAGTGATTTACAGTCTCTTGCACCCTCTCTCCCCAGCAGATCCCAGGCATCCTATGAGAGCGCTGGATCCCATCCGACCAGAGCCTCCCCTTCACCCAAAACCTGCCCTCCCCGAGCGCCCCATTGGCCCCCTGCCACCCAAACCTGCTATTGCAGCCAAGCCTCCCATCCCCACCCCGGCTTCTCCTGCAGGAGGAGGAGTTCGTCCCTCCTCTGCTCCTCCCTCCAGCAGCTCTGCAGAAAGAGTCCAGCTCCGAGCACACACTCATGATGGCAGGCCAGGGGAGACCACAGGACAGGTGATACAGCACTCAGTCCCAACATTTAGACGTAAAACTTCATGCCCAGTGGCAAAGCTATGTATTTCTTTTTTAATATTCATCTCAAATGTTTGTTATAAACACATCACACTGCAGAGAAAAATGCTTCAAAGCTCATGAATATGTGACAGTGTCAGTGAAAACAGTTGAAACATTATACAGCTAGTCATATAGTTAAACCTCTTCCACTCTGCTGGGACGCCTGCGTCCTCAGCCAACATTACTCTCTTTCAGCGGCTGTAACAGGCTGAGTTATAAAGCTGGCGAGAAAATAGCTTGTTGGGAATGCAGTTAAATAATTCATTTTTGGTGAGGGAAAAACCTGCATGGCCATTTTCACAGGGGTCTGTTGACATCTCACTTCAACATATCTGAATAAAAATGGGGCCTATGGGTACCCACAAGTTTCCCTTTTACAGACATGCCCACTTTATGCTAATCCTGTGCAGTGTTTTGCATGCAGTATAAAAGTGTTATTTTTGCCTGGTTCCTAAAAAGTGTTGGAATTGTATTAATCAGGTATGACTGGAAAGCTAAACAATTTGTGAATTAAATGAGCCCAATTGTATTATGCGTGATGATGTTAGTCCCCATAGAAGCCATTTTACTGTAGTGACACCATTTTTTTTAAACGGACATCACTGTATAAATGACCTATGGTGACCTCTAGGATAATTACACCCTCATGAACCTTTACAGCCACAAACTAGAGACCTTGAGCTTTCAGGGGATGGATGGCTTTCATAGGTATATGGACAATAAGGGGGTCTCTCAGCAGTTTCCACAATAGAGGTGTTAGCCATCCATTAATACAAAACAGCAATTCAGGCCAGACAGACACCGACACAAACACTTAAAGGAATCATGGTATTCATGGGTTTCTTTTAATGACAGCAGTCAATATAACAACTCAACAATTACTTGAACTGCACATTGAACTGTACATTGGCAGGGGAAACACCGCATTGACTGTTGACCTGCTATCAACCCGTAAAGATCCCCTGCCTGTATAAGACAAAATGGGTCTATGGTAGAGAGGGATAGAGTGGAAGAGGTGAAAACATATAATTAAAAAGGTAAATATGAATATAGAAACATAATTTGTTTGTATTGTTGATAAAAATTGGGAACTGCACTAGTACAGGTCACAGGTAGGCAGTCATGTTTAAGCCAGAGTTACTGGTGGCACAGAGAAGTGTTGTGCAATCCACAGGGTAACTAACGTATTAATGTAACTAAAAAGGGATCTTTTTATGACATCATCAGCAACAGTCTATAGACATTTTAGGCATCACCTACCTCACCATGTGTGTTTGTGCACAAAGCAACATGAAGAGACTGGAAATGTAAGATTAAAATACTGGACTACTGCTCCCTCAGTAAAAACACAGATTAATGACTGACATTAGTTCTGAAAAAAAAAAACCTCACCAGCACCTCATGATTTTTGATATGATACTTAGAGAAAGATTACGCAGCTCACAGTAGTGTGATACACAGAGTGGGCCCTCTGTTGCACCACATGAGAAAATCAGTTTGAACAGTAAATAACAGTCAATAAAATGTTGTAAGTATCAGTTATCTTTTCATGTTTCTGCACCTGCAATATCTGTGACCAAAGGCATTATGTTTTAGGGTTGTCTTGCTCTGAGACAACAAGGGAGGCTGAACCTCCCCTAATATTTCATAGAAGAAATGGTCAAATATGCACTATTGAATTTACATTAAAATAAGAATTTACATTACATTAAACGTGTGCTAGGATGCGTTTCACATCATGACTATGATGTTCAAACGTCAGCCGTTTATCACCAGTTTTCAAACGCGACCTCCCTGTCATACATTCTTGTGTCAGCACAGTGGACGCGGAGCCTCCAAGCATTCCTAGGAGACAGCGCTGAGCAGGTTTTTTTCATGCAGCAAAGCGAGACGGTTATTGGATAAATGCGACACTTCCAGGGAGGCTCAGCTTCCCTGGGACCTAATGGAGCGGAAGGCGGGAGAGGACGCTCAGTGTATGCATGATGATTGGAGGAATCGTCTAAAAGGCGGAACCCCTTTGTGATTGACAGCGCTTTGGACATACACTCCGTCATCGTCGCATTTCGAGCTCAGTCCTATGCGAATATTTGCGAGTGCAGTCTTCTGACAGAGTGCCGTCCGGAGTTCCTTATTTCCATAAGCCATATAGCTCATTTTCACCGTTTGTACAGTACAGTTCAGGTGTTTAAACCCATCTGAAAATCTTTGAGGTGTGTTTTGCTGTGGTTCTATAGCATGACTGTGGTTGAAGAACGGCTCCAATTAAATGTTCCTTTTATAAGTTACTGCCTCGCTACAATATGACAAATTTTATGATGTAAACTTAAAGTGAGCTTCCCCTGTTTGAAAGACCAGCAGCCGCCACTGGTACATACATATGTCCCATTCTCATGGACACGATATCTCAAGAATGCCTTGACGGAATTTTTTCAAATTCAACAGAAATGTCCACTTGGTGGTTGAAGATCAAAAGTCAAGGTCACTGAGACCTCACAAAACATGTTTTTGGCCAAACTGCAAGAACTCATACACTGATTATGACAACATTTCTCATATGTCTAATAAAATAAAATGATAATGACATTTTATATCCAGAGATCAAAGATCAGCTTCACTGTGACATCATAATGTTCTGCAAAAACACTTTTCTGGCCATTACTCAATGTCATATCTCAGGAACAGAAGGGGAGACATTTGGTCAGGAACTGAATTGGTGACGCTAATCTTGAAACTGTGCTGATTGTACAGATCTTCAATGCTGTCGGGGGGAAGATGTGTGTGAAGCATCCCTGTTTTCACAGATATGAATGTAAAATGTAACTGCAACTTGACGGGTTCACAGACGCATACAACCGCAAGGCAGTATTTCTAGTTTTCTAATGTAATTGAAGAGCTGCTAACCCAGTTTTTTAACTATTTAATGAGTCGGACTATCACTGGAGAGTTTTACTGTTTCTTGATGCTGTAACTGCTGGTTCACAGTCATTTCCAGTTGTGGGAGAAACAATGAAAACTTTCTGTCAAAAGTGAAATAAAAGTAGAAATAAATACACTCTGTTTTCAGTTTATTAGGTACAGCTAGATGTTGAATTTAATGTTTTGTCCACCCCATTTATATCAGTGAGGGTAGACTAAATGTTAGAAACACCTCACACACACAATACAAGTCAACAGCAGCACAAACTACAACCTCCAAAGTGATCATAAAGTTGAATAATTCATGAAGCGAGGATTTTTTGCACGCGTCGTTGGATTTGACTCTGCTCATTTCCATATTGGCACAATTGCTCTCTGCATCCATATGCTCAGTCCTGACATAACAGTCATGTTGTTCATGTCACAGCCCACTGAGCACTCTCTGATCTTCATCCCTAGATTGAAAGCCAGGAGCGGCCTTGGAGTGCAGCCTCAGCCCCGTCCTCCAGGAAAGAACTGCTTCCTCCGGGCCCATCTCCATGGAGGGGTCCCAGCACACAGGATCGCTCTGAGAAAGCACAATCAGTGACCGACGGTACGTCTGGATAATCTCATTCAAACCAGTTCATTCATCCATCTTAGACTTGGGCTGATTTATTACTTTAGGGCTATGAGCTTCCATGAGAAATCAGATGTGGTTCAGGTAGAGGAGGCTCATGGCAATCTGTACCTTCACCATGCTAACAGCCACGCAGTTAACATCTCTGGGTCATTATCACCCTGATGTAACATGACAGACATCAAAGTCACATGTGAAACATGTGAGAGTCACATTAGTAAAGGTGTGAAATGCTGTAAAAGCACCTAGGAAGTGATGAAAATGTACAGGCAGATAAATCTATATTTTACTCAGTAACATTGCATTCATTCAGGTTTGGTTGCACTAACATGTAACATTTAAATGTACATTTACATAAGATTAATCACAATAATAAAAATTGGACTGCAGCATAATCATAACCTCACAAAGTCACCATAGACATACACATACCAATGTCAGGACAGTTACCGATACACATACAAAAATCATCCTTAGACATATGTAGACATAGCAGACGTACTCGATCACATGCACATACATATACTAGAAGGAGGAGGGCAGACCAGACCGCCTGTGACTGGGACAGAGAGGCCACAGTGCGTGGGATAAGGTGCTAGTACATTAGCCGTTCACAAACATAATGGCTTGTGGAACAAATTAAAACTTAGCTCTATTTTTAGTGAACAGAGGGGGTCAATACTGTCGCCCTGATAGCAATAAATTCAGTGAGGAGGCAATGGGTGGCCTCTGGTCACCCACAGTGTTGTTTGCCTTTCTCATCATTCTGTCTCTATAGATGCATTACATACTTGGTCAAATAATCCCCAGTTTACTAATGGTTGTAGCAGTTCTTCTGACTTCTGTGCCTCTGTAGCATCACCAAACCAGCAGATGATGCAGAAGGATAAAACACTTTAAATAAAAGCACAGTAAAACATTCTGAGCATTTGATTGTGGACATTAAAAGATAACAATTTCTTTAGAAAGTACATCCTTTGTTGTGCCTTAGTGCTTATGAGGTCAGTCTACAGATCCCATATAAGCTTGTGGTCAAGCATGATGCCGAGGTACTTGTAATCTATAACAGCTAGAAATGTTACAATATGATATTAAAAAATGAGCCATCATTTCAGGGTTCAGGCTGTCTCTCTCTCTCATTCTCTCTTTTTAGTTTGTACGGTGAAATTGACAGATTAGATTTATCATATTACACCTTCTGTATTGTAAAATTCAGTTCGGCAAGTTTAACATTAAGTATCAACTTAAGTAAGTCTGTGTGTGTGTGTGTGTGTGTGTGTGTGTGTGTGTGTGTGTGTGTGTGTGTGTGTGTGTGCGTGTGTGTGCGTGTGTGCGCGTGCATGTGTGTGTGTGCATTCATTTGCATACTTTCAGAGAGTCTTCCTAAGCCACGGCAACACCTGAAGCCCCTCCCACAACGCAGAGCTGTGTCCGTCCATGAGGACGCTCCAGGCCTGACACAAGGTAAGACTTCTTTAACAAAGTGTTAAATGAAGACATTAAAAAATACTGGTAACACTGAATACGAAAAGCACTAAGAGTAAGGTAAGGAATATAAAAACTGTGTAAGACCACAGTCTGTGAAAGGTTGATGATAGATAAATAAATATAATAAATCTGTAGCAGTGATAAACAACTACTACACATTTGACAGCTGAAGCTCAGTAAGCCTGACAGAAACAGACTACATTTATGAGCTTAGTTTTCTGCTACAAGATTCAAGTTTGAAGAATGCCCACTAAGAACTGCTCCACATTGACTACAGCAGAAACCTAGACGGTTAATTTACTGTTTTTGGTAATGAATGCAAAGAGGATCATGAAGAAGCAATGCAGCTGGGCAACTGGGGAAAGGCTCAAGGTACACTGGAATGTCTGGAGATGAGATCCTGTTCATGTGGTCAGGTCCTTAGGGTTTAATTGGACCAGGTTCTCTGGAGACTTCTATGTCAACTTTAATATACTTATCATAAATTACTCATACGGTCCTACAACATGACATTGTCTAGGCTGATAATGGGCCAATGGTCAACAGTAGCTTTCACATGGTGACATCAGGAGCAGTAATAAGCAACTTTGTTGTGTCATAGGTTTTCTAGAGAAATGAATAGTAATCTGAAAAAAGAACTAAACAAGCCATTGTGCCGCATTCTTCCTTCCTTTCGCCACCTGCATGTTGCCATTTACAAATCTCCTTCGCTACGGAAAACAACAACAGCAACCTCCAAGCTAACAACTTAAAGCTGAAAATGTCACGTTTTGAGGAAGACTTGGATCGTGCAAAAGCATGCTGTTGTTTTGTGAATTGTTATTAAGATCTACATTGAATAAAACAACTTGTGAACGCACCTCAGAAAAGCTCAGACTCTCTCTCAGAGGACTGTCATGTCCAGTGCTGATCCATTTTCTGACATGGCCAGTCAGAGTTGATTTGCAAACATCTTTTTACCCTGGCAGCGACATACGCCAGCAACAGCGACTTTACAAATATACTGATCTGTTCCAGGGCGGCACGGTAGTGTAGTGGTGGCCCAGTTGTAGATCAAAACAGAGACAATATTGAGTAGTCTGTGAAGGTATCTCTCCAAATTCATATTGCTCTGGTAGGTCCAATGTGGTCAACACAAAGACATAATTTCAATGCATTTAATTTTTCATTAACATGTTATAAATATGGAACTATATAGAGTGTGTGCTTCCAACACAAAGCTTTCAGGACATTTTTAATTTCAGACCTGTACATTCTACATCATTCATGTAAAATAAGAACTTTTGCTTACTGCTGTAAGGTGCATGCGCAAGTACTTGGTCGGTAGAGCTTCAACTGTGATGATATGGATGTCATGCAGACCACTAGGGCTCACAGAGCAAGGAGAAGGAGCTGACAAAATAAACACAAGTCTTCAAAAGTGAAAGTATTTTCACCGACTGTTTGAAGAAGTTGATTGAATGGATACATTTGGTACATATTTCACCGGGATTTGCAATATTAACTTTCAACTGAGAAATTTGGATGTGATTTCTTAGTTAGGCTCCAAAATGAGAGTATAGAGTATTACTTGCACACTGTTTTGCATAACAACAACATGTGAATGTTCAATCAACGTCTTCAAATACTCGGTGAAAAAAACTTTCACTTTTGAACCTTTTCTGAATGTCTTTTCACCAGTGACCATAAACATTTTTTAAAGCAGCTGTGTGGAACTTTACGTTTTTGTTGATTATAGTGCCCCCCTTGGTCGTATGACACCCAGAGCCTGGTGTCGTAAAATCTCGACTGCAACCGGCAATTACCGCATGCATTTATTTTGGAGAGCGAGAGAAGTAAGTAAGTAAGTGAGTAAACTGAGGACAACTGCCTGCTGTATATTTGTGTTCTTGAGAAAGGTCTGGTGAGCGAGACTAGCTTGCTTATAACTTCCATGTCATCATATATTGAAGTAAAACAATGTCTAACAAGTTGCGGTATATTCTCTAAATAAAAACAAAAATGACATACCTGTCGATTAGGAAAAGGGCCAACTAGGGATCAGTTTTAAAACCTTTCAAATCTCTCAGCTCTCTCCACTTGGTGAATGCCCGACCGAGGTTTACACGCGTTTGGGCTCGAGCCCTATCACTGTCTCGTTTAGCCTTCTTCTGTTCTTCTGTTCTTTTTCTTTTAGATGGTGCTCCTTCTTTATCCGCCATGACATCGAAAGTACAACCAAGTCCTTATAGATACATCTGGTAAAACTGTTATGTGTTCAGCAATGCCCGTTGCGTATCGCTTACTCGAAGAACACTCTCTGTAAACGCGGCTCTTCTTCTTCTCTCAATTTATTGGCGGATCGCACACAACTTCCAGGTGCATACCACCACCTACTGTACAAGAATCAATCAATCAATTCAATCAATTTTATTTATAAAGCCCAATATCACAAATCACAATTTGCCTCACGGGGCTTTACAGCATACGATATCCCTCTGTCCTCAGGACCCTCGCTGCGGATAAGGAAAAACTCCCCCCAAAAAAAAACCTTTAACAGGGAAAAATGAATGTGCAACATCATGTCATTTAGCCTGTTTCTTAAATCCTACTCGTAAACACGGCTCCTTCTTCTTCTGTGGTTTAATGGCTGCGGGCCGCTGCGGGCGTGCAGACTTACTTCCGCCTCCGGGTGCCGTATTCTGGTTTGCTGACTTCCGCTGTGTCCAACCCGACCGAAACTACGCTAAATAGCTCCATTTATGGAGGGGGGCACTGACGGCCATGTTGGGAACCAGCGACTAAAAAACACATATTTCACATGGACTGTTTTGGCTGAATCCACTAACTGTGTCTTCTAATGTATGGTTGGCATTTAGAGGTTGTTTTCACACATGCTCTTAAGCCACTCTGTCTCCTTCTCTCTCAGAGCTGAAGGCAGTGTTACAGAGGTCACCCATCCGTTTCCGGGGCAACAGAGGGGACCTGCCCACCTGCACTGAAGATCCATCTAGTGGGGAGGAAGTACAAAGAGCTCAGAAGGGTGAGAGAGGTGTTTATTACTGTCTTAACTTCAATCTCTGATTATCATATCCTTTGATTCTGTTGTTTATCTTTCTTTCTGCGATCTAAACACATCTGTCTGTATGTTCCTCATCCACCCAGCCACTGACACAGGGAAACAGACAACTGAACAAAAGAAGGAGGCCACTCAGAAGGAGGAGCTGAAGGCCGAGGGGGGAAGGACTGGCTGTGAAGGGACGTTAGCTGAAACCAAGCATCCCCCTCCAGCAGAGGAGGAAACCCCAGGCTCAGGATGTCCCTCCTCTAAAGCTCAGGCTCAACTAGAAACATCAGTACCCCGACTTGTCAGTCCAACTGCAGCCCTTGACAAAGCCCCTTCCATCCTGGAGAGGCCTCCGGCACTAACCCAAACCCTGGAGAGGCCCCCTGTAACCCCCACATCTGAGAAGAAGAGCCCCAACACAGCCTCAGCTTTGCCCCAAACTCTAGAAAAACTGCTGGTGTCCCCACCACCCCAAGAAAAGACCCCCAGCACAATCCCAGCTGCATCTGAATCACCAGAAAACCCCCAATTGAGCTCTCTGTCCCACAAGAAGAAGAGCCCCGGCACAGTGCCAGCCACAGTGGATGTGAGAAACAGCACACAGGAAAGAGGAGAGGCGGTCTCTAAACAGCACACAACGAAGGCAGAGCCAGCAGACCAAAGAACTGAGCCCCCTCTGTCTGAATAACACACACACTGACTTACCTGAGGAGAAAAGATGCACCTGGGATGGAGGGGAGTTAGGGGTCTGTGACATCATTGAGATCAGGAGCTGGGAGGATAATGAGGTCTGAAAAGAGCATGAATGTTGTACCCTCCTGTAGAAAACAGCTGCTGTGTCCCAAGTCAGGGGTGTAGAAAGTCTGAGAACTAAATGCAGAGTATGCAGCTGGTGCATATTTTTATTGCTAGCTGACCGCTAACATCTGTGCAGTTGCTATACTGGCTGTCAGAGGTGAATAAATACAGACTGCACAAACAGTTTTGTTGTGGTCTGAAAATAAATGTTCTTTTAAATGTTTTTTTGTTTTTTTATTTCTATGAGTTGAGTACTGAATTGCAGCATCTGTTTCAGTTTGTGTGAGGCATGCATTATTGGTATGAATCTGACCGCTGGGTTGCTATTGCAGTTGGCAAATGTACAGATGTCAGCTGTGGCTAGCTAGCAACATACCGTGTGTCTGCAGAGTATGTCTTAGTGTGCTGACTGTCATCTAACTGATGTCAAAAATATCCAGGAATTTTATTATAACTATATTCTCATCTCTGTGCAGCGATGAACTAGCACCGTAAAGCTGGAGGCGAAGCAGTAACTTTTCACTCAAGTTGAAACATGTTGAACTCATTTAAAGGTCCAGTGTGTAGGATAAAGGGGATATATTGGCAGAAATGGAATATAAAATAATAGTTATGTTTACTTTACTGTGTAATCACCTGAAAATAAGAATAATTGTGTTTTCATTCATTTAGAATGAGCCATTTTTATAGGGAATGCATCCTTGTTTATAGAGATCGCCATGTTGCACCGCCATGTTTCTACAGTTATCGTACATTCTTAATGTACAGTTATGTAATTACATAAAGTTAAGAGGCAATCAGTGTTACTGTGGTTAGGTTTAAGAGAAGAAACATGGTGAGGACATAACATAAAATGAGTTTACACAGTTCCGAACACCAGTCTCCTGGGGAAAGTCCAGTGTTTTGTGACACATCTGCTGCCCCAACCTGCCTCCTCACAGACTGCCTGGGACCGCTTCCTTGTTTACTAGCATCAGCACA
The DNA here is from genome assembly GCF_006386435.1 of Epinephelus moara. NCBI lineage: Eukaryota > Metazoa > Chordata > Actinopteri > Perciformes > Serranidae > Epinephelus > Epinephelus moara. The sequence goes on from NC_065525.1 coordinate 4,576,077, forward strand.
TTGGTCACGTGATAGCAGCCTTCCAAAATATGTGGGTTATGCACAAATTACTGGCTCATGTAATAGCCCATAACAGAAAAACTTAACACCGGCTCTTGATAGGGCCATTCATGCGTTACGTTTTTGCATTTTGGTGTTGGCCACCGTGGTTAGAAGCCCATCTGCGACCAGCAGCATCAGAGAAACACTGATTTGTATAGTCAGCACGTTTACGTGACATTAGAGAAAATCGATTTATTCTGTTATTCTGACTAAAACCGGACTTTTGAAATACTTTATTCAGTGTTTTTACCAGTAAAAAAAAAAAAAAAAGGAATCCTAACCAGGATAACTTTCAGCTGGTTGAAATCTACAATCCTCACTGCCAAATGCTCCTAAATCCCCCTAAATCTTACACACTGCTCCTTTAACTTACTGTGTCAGTTCACACCACTCAGGGTGAATCTGCATCCACTTGCACCTTTGCAGTGACTAATATGCAACTGTTTCATTCCCAACACTGGGGATGAAACAGTTGCACTGAGTCTGAACACACCTTTAAAACTCAGTATAGTTTATGCCTTTAAGAAGGCCTGAAATGGGACACAGCTAGCCACAGCTAAATGAGTGAATTGACAGGAGCATCAGCTAGGTGGTTGTGAAATCTTTATTGTTCGCTCTCCACAAAAGGATGGCTCATTTAAAAAATGTGAGTGTAGTTCATTAACACATTAGGTTTCAACACATCATGTCAAAGACAACACATTTATATCACCTGCTTATACATGTTATCATTATGATTTGATAAGGGGTTACAAGGCCCATAATGTACTTTATGATTCTGTGATTCACTTTGCCTTCTTGATTTTTTCCAGAATATGACCGAGTTTCAGTTACATTGACACGTTTCATTGTGACTTAGACTTCGCTGATTTAGCTCATTTGCTCCCATTGATTTTTTAATTGGGGATTTTTTTTTTGATGTTTAAATCATAATGACTCAAAATTTTGTTTGCATGATGTTTTAAATTCCACTTTTAAATCCCTCTTAATCATCTGCTTATCCCCCCCCCCATTGTCCTGATATTTGTATAGAATTGCCATTTTGTGACTCTGACTCTGACTTTTGTTAGCTTTGTGGGAGGGAGGTTTTTTTCCCCAAACCAGTCACTGTGACATCCATCCATTCAATGCTGTGTTAACATTAGCAAATATCAGTTAGGCTGTATTGATCTGTTCTGCAACATAACAGTCATGTTCATATAACTTCTTACTACTACTGAGGTCCTGCAGTTTAGGTCACAGTCCCTGACAGCTGCCATACAAGAGGCAGAAATAAGCATTTTGTCCTGTTAGCATAAACTGACTGCTGAAGAAGCTAGTTTTACATTAGATTAGTTTTTCACTATGCCAGACACTCATCGTGTAAACTGTACAAATAGAAGAAGCACAGTACCAAATTCATATTTCAGTTACCTTGTTTCCTTTTTAATTAACATCAGTGAGATTTATAGATATCAGGAAATAAAAGTGCCATGCTCAGGGAGATAAAGTTACTTCATAAGAAGGGACCATAATGGGTTTTGTGAGCTCCAAAGAGTTCACAAGGCTTGATACCTTTATGCAGTGAGTTTGAAGTTAGGGTTTATTGTGCTCATACTATTTTTGGATGCATTTGCTCAATTTAGCTGTTTTCATTTCACATGATAACAAGAGAAATAGTATAGTTACCATAAAAAAATCTCTTTTTTAAAGTAAAGTTTCTTGTTATACCTTGACAATATCTTGTAAAAAAAAAAAAAAATTGTGAAAAACACCTTGTTATAACAGGAAACTTTTTATGTTATTACCTGATAATGATCAGTGTTTTTTTCTGGTATGACTGCAATACGCTTCCATACTTACTGATCAATATACAGGTATTACAACATAATATTTTCATAGGTAACGTACACTATAGCCAAATGAAGCATGTAGCAGGATGTATGTATGTTTGTCATTTACTGACTAAGAAGCACATTGTGTGGGATGAAGTCATCAGCAGCTGCACATATTTTTTCATAATGTAGTTTTTTTTCTCTTTTTCATTACTTCATCAGTGTACAGGAGGTTCATCTCCAAGTCACTAGATTCAGCTGTGGGTATGTTTTGCTATTTTTAGGCATATAAACAGGTGTCCTTTGCATTGCTATATAAATGACACCCCAGATCCATTGCTTCCGTCACTGCAGGACCTCAGTAGTGCATAGTCCTTGTCCAACAATACACTTTGAATACCATCTCCTTATGTACCAGAGGGGCCAACTGTAAAATTCAAGGTTTGTGAAAACCAACAGGTAGAACAGTATGAATACCTTTCCTTTGAGGAAATGCCTCCTGTTTAATGTTCTTATTTAAGAGTTGTTTTTTCAGGGTCCATTTACTAAAGTCTTGAAAGCTGCATCACTTTCATCCAGTCTGGTCACCGTATTTGTTTAGATTCTGCCGATCATGGCACAGTTAAGGCGCATTTATACATAACGTACACAATAGATTTGTCCCTTTCAAATGTAAATGTCACTGCTCTCTTACTTCCGTGTGTCCTGTATGATGACATAGATACAGCCAAGAGATGGCACTAAAGGGCAGAGTCAAACGTTTTACGCAACAACAAACATAGTGACATTGGAGGAGGTCGTTGGAGGAGGTTGTAATAATGTACCCATAAACAGAGGCAGTGTTGTAGAGGGTGGAGGACTGTGAGGCCATTAAAGGGATAGTGCACCCAAAAATGAAAATTCACCCATTATCTACTCACCCATATGCCGAGGGAGGCTCAGGTGAAGTTTTAGAGTCCTCACATCCCTTGTGGAGATCCCTGGGGAGAGGGTGTAGCAACACAACTCCACCTAATGGAGGCTTATGGTGCCCAAAAACACATAAAGGACACCAAAAACACATAATTGAAAGCACAAAATATCTCCATACTGCTCGTCTGTAGTGATCCAAGTGTCCTGAAGCCCCGACATAAAAAGCTGTTTGGAAAAACGTCATTTGAAGTCTGTTTTTAGCCACACTCACGTGAGCACGTGCACGTGCACAGAGAGGTAGTTAGAGCTACAGGCTACAGTGCGGCTAAAAACAGACTTCAAATGACGTTTTTCCAAACAGCTTTTTATGTCAGGGCTTCAGGACACTTGGATCACTACAGACGAGCAGTATGGAGATATTTTGTGGATTCAGTTATGTGTTTTTGGACGTTTGAATCTGGGGCACCGTAAGCCTCCATTAGGTGGAGTTGTGTTGCTACCCCCTCTCCCCTTGGATCTCCGCAAGGGATCTGAGGACTCTAAAACTTCACCTGAGCCTCCCTCGGCGTATGGGTGAGTAGATAATGGCTGAATTTTCATTTTTGGGTGCACTATCCCTTTAAATACACCGCAACATGTGAACGGAGAATTCTTTTTACTGAACCGCAGATTCATTCTGTGCTGCCATTTTTAAAAAATGTCCTCATCGGGGCACCCAGTAGCTCAGTGGTCAGAGCGGTCATCCCATGTACAAAGGCATTGTTCTTGCTGTAGCATCCGCGGATTCGATTCCAGCCTGCAGCCCTTTTCAGCATGTCATCCCCGCTCTCTTCCTCTATCATGCTTAAGTCTGTCCTGTCAAATGAAGGCAAAGCCAAAAAATTGTCTTCACCATCTCCTACAGTTGTATTTCACTTGCTACACTGCCTCCACAATCACAGCTGGTACTGCTTTGTTTCACTCGTATCCATAGGACTAATTTATGCTCAACGGTAAATATGGACACATATGGAGCCTATAGTCCACACTCTGCATTCATTTTGCCTGTATTTGTGCAAATTTTCTGAGAGCTTACTGATACAGACAAAAAGGAGCAGTACCACTGGAGATTGTGAGGCAGTGTAGCAAAGTTCAAGCCAGATATGATTGTAGGAGTCAGTCAACAAATTGATTTAAATAATGGTGGAATGGAACCAATCGGTAATATAGTGAAAAGAATTTTCTGTTCACATGTCGGGACGTAGATCATGGCTGCACAGACCACCACCTACAAGGCATAATATTATGACCTCCTCCACCGTCACCTCGTTTGTCGTTGTCTGAAACTTTGACTCTGCTCCCTCTAGTGGCATCTATTGGCTGTATTTATGCCATCATAAAGGACACATAGCAGTGGCATTTACAACGTTTGAAAACAGACGCATCTATTTTCGTACATAAATGGAGAATAAATGAGCCTTCAGCTTTCAGAAAATTTGCATGAATATGGATGAAATGAACGCAGAATACGGACAGAAGGTTCTAGCCGTGTTCATATATGTGTCCAACGTTGAGCATAAATTAGCCTTTAGGCGATTATTCCAACTGAAGTTATGCTCACAAAGGCCTTGACTGGCTCATTTTTTATCCAGTAGGGGAAACATCCAATCAGGAAAAGCCTTTGAATTGGTCACTTAAATTTTAAATTTGGATGGCAACTTGGAGGTTTGGAACCAGACTAAGATTAAGCTACATAAAGCTTAAGGTTTTGCTGCAATTAGATATTTATAGATTTTTCGAACAATACCTCCCATATTTTCTTACAAATTCTGCAATAACTTTAGAGAGGTGAGGTGGCTCCCAGTATCTTGGGAAAAAAAATACAATTAAAGAAATTAGCCCAATTTCTCACAGTTTGTTTACAAAGAAAATGATGTCAAATCCATTTCCTTTACACAATGTCTTGGTCCCATCATGTTATCCAGGTGAAAAAAATATCTCTTGCCTTGTTAAGATGTTTTCATATTAAACCTTTTAGAATCTCCAGATTAACACATGGGACACTAAAGCTCTGCATGTTTCTGCATATTTCCGTGGAATCACTTCAGTGTATGACATTGAGATCAGTTCAGGTTCAGTCATTTCATTACACAACCACGCGTGTAATAACCATATCCATCATGTCACAGGAGAACCAGATAAGATCCTCATAAAAGACCAATATATGATCAGATATTGTAAGATAGCAACAGAGTGTAATCAGTCTATCAAACTCTCAGGGTGGCTGTGGAGAATGGTGTGTGTTTTGTAAGACCTCAGTTCAGCTCCCTGTGGTGTCAGCGACCTGAGCCTCCATCTCATCCCAAGGGAGAATTTATTTTCTACCGTCATGTTTATCTTTGCCTTGCACGCACAGAATATGTACAAAATTACATAAAGAAAACAAAAAAGTTATGAACAGAGTGTAAATCCATAACTATACTTGTTAATTATTAAAATTATGAGTTGTGTCATAATTTTGTACTCTCTTTTTTTATTTTGGGTGTGTTATTTAATATCTTGTGTCTCTTTGGGGAAGCTTTGTCAAGTCTGAGAAAATAATTGTGATGATGTCATAATGATGTCAGCAGGGTTACATTCACTTTAAAAACAAAAAACCTGCATTACAAAACTGGGGAAATTTTATTGTCAAGAGTCTTGGAGGTTTCTTCATGTGGATATATATTCAACATTGGAAGAAAAAAGAAAATCTAAAGCAGTGGCTCCCAACTGAGTTCAGATTTTTAATTCGTCATTGTCAGTTCAAGGTCCACACAGTTTTATATATTCAGCGTCATTCTTGGGTTTGGTCATGTTGTCCAGTTAGTTTGCTGTCTCTGTCAAATAGTTGTCCATTAGTCACTCACTCTACAGCAGGAAACTGATACTTCAAAATAAAAGCTCTGTGACCGAAATTGACTGTACTTCAGAAGTGTTTTTTTTTGTTGTTGTTGTTGTTGTTGTTTTTTTACAAACTTAACACATCCGTGAACCACTGTAGTCTGTTAAGAAAGGACCAGTTGGGAACCACTGATCTTAAGGCCATCCATCCATCCATCCATCCATTCATCCATCCATCCATCCATCCATCCATCCATCCATCCATCCATTATCATCCACGTATGTAGGTGTGGATTGAGGGGGCAGCAGGCTAAGCAAGGCATTCCAAACACCCCTTTCCCCAGCAACATTTTCCAGCTCCTCCTGGGGGATCCTCAGGCATTCCCAAGCCAGATGAGATCCAGTGTCTTCTGGGTCTACCCCAAGATCTTCCACCAGTTGAACATGCTCAGATACCTCTAAAGGGAGGTGCCCAGGAGACATCCTGTTCAGATACCCAGACCACCTCAGCTGTCCCCTTTCAACACGAAGAAGCAGCGGCTCTACTCCGAACTCCATCCAGATTTCTGAGCACGTCACCATATCTCTAAGGCTGAGCCCAGCCACCCTGCAGAGGAAACTCATTTTGGCTGCTAGTATCATTCTTCCTATCACTACCCAAAGTTTGTGACCACAGGTGAGGGTTGGAGCATAGATTGACTGGTAAATCAAGAGCTTTGCCTTTCAACAAAGGACACAATGCCTGCAGCGCTGTTGATGCTGCACCGATCTGCCGGTCTATCTCACGCTCCATTTTACCCTCATCGTTATACTTAAACTCTTTTACTTGGGGCAGTATCTCACTCCCAAACCAGAGGGTGCAATCCACTGTTTTTTCAGCAGAGAACCATGTGCTCAGACTTGGAGGTTCTGACTCTCATCCCGACCACTTCACACCTTGCTGCAGTGCACGCTGGAGGTGATGGAATAATGAAGCCATGAAATCCCTCAAGAGACTGGTGTTGACCCATCTGAAGGACATCACAAGCACCTCACGTGAACCCTGCAGTTTGCCCACTAGGAAAACAGGTCAGTGGATGATGCAGTCAACGGCACTACATCCTGCAATACCTTGACTCTCTGGGGACATATACAAGGATCCAGTTTGTGGCCTTCATCTTGGCGTTCAACACTAGCATCCCAGACATCCTTTACACTGAATCCAGCTCACTACCCCAGCCTCCACCGGTTGGTGGATCATAAACCTGTAAGCAGCAAGTTAGGCTGAGGAAAATCACTTCCAGCATCTGGACCATCTGCACTGGTGCGCCCCAGTGTTGTGTGCTGTCCCCACTGCTCTTCTCCCTCCACACCAATGACTGCACCTCAGGAGACCAGTCTGTCACAAACTCCTGAAGTTTGCAGACAACACAGCAGTCATCTGCTTCATCCCCCACTGAACAACACTGTGTCTGCTGTGGCATCCTTCACATTTCTGAGGTCAACCATCCCTCAGGACATAAATTGGAGAACCAACATTGACACTATCAGGAAAAAAAGTCCAGCAGAGGATATACCTTTAACCAGCCACAACTCAACAGCAGCACATGGTGTTTGTTATGACCAATTCATGACTAGGACAGTAGTCTAATAACAAAGCATCGCCCAGGTTATGATGCCAGTTGTCAGCTTGCCAGGCCCCAACCTTTGCCTTCCGCCAAGTTTACACTGCACTTGACCCCAATACCCATCCCTGCAAGGTGTGGGTCCAATTGGTGGCAGCTTCATGAAGACTTTTCAGGCAATGCCTGGCCAAACCCCATGGGTCAAGGCCTGACACCACAGGCAAGCTTCCCTACCAGGTCTGGCTCCAGGAGTGGGCCTTTATTTCTCTTTTCCAGGCAAGGTGCAACATCTCCTCTCTGGTTGACTCATGTAGACTGTTCAGACTTGACAATATAAACATTCTGCATGGGTCTCTTTGTATTTCCTGTTGGTATGTTTGTGAATGCAGTAGTTCACAGGAAGTAAACGGTGAAAAAAGCTGTTGCTCTAGAAACAGAATTGCAATGAAATGGTCTATTGGGTTTGTGAATCACTCTTAGTCTGGGCCCTCCCCTCAGACCACTTTGCTCAGACCCTACCAGAATCTACTGCCCCTGACAACACAACTCTCAGGACCACAGGGACATACAAACCTCTCCATCACATTAAGGTGGTGATTCTTGGAGGATAATCTAAAGCACAGATTTACCTAATTTTGCATTGACTTTAGCTGAGCACAGCCATGCCCCCAAGAGGATAAGCCACTTTGATTCTAATGACCCCGTTACCTTTCTCCTACACACTACATATTTAGCCCCACTACTGGTGTAATCCTCACTTGATGTTTCTTACAGTAACAGATGAGTCAGAGGCTTCTGGCACAGTGGGTACTGTAGGTAACATGGCTCATGTAGAAAATAGCTGTAAATTCTCACATTTGTCTTCATGTTCTTTCTGCTCGTTTTCACTCACAATATTAGTTTTAGTCACAGCATGTTCCACACAACACGATTCCCCTTGTTTTAATCTTAACTATGCTCCATTTCTGTCATACCTCCCACTGGGATTATTATAGTTCCAGTTTTTGAGCTTGTCGTGTCAAAGAGCAGCCAGGCAGCTCCCAGTTGGTGGATTAGAGCTGGGCTCATGTTAAATACTGTACAGTAGGATGATACTGAAAGACAAGACCGCTGCAGGCCTAGGACACAGCGTACAGATGGAAATACACTCTGTGTTGATATATGAGATTGTCCTTGGACTTCATCTTCAACTAGACTTAAAGCCTGTCAACAGAATCCAACACATCTACTTCAACTGGGCATAACAAGGGAGAGTAAAGCAACACTTTGTCCAACTCAACATAACATGGGTACGTTTTAGAGCTTTTGGCCCACTGTCACCAAAACAACCATTACATCCTGCACTAATGACGTAGTCCTTGTCGAGGACGCATCAGAACACATTCCACAAAAGATATGTGGTCAAATGTGTCCCAGACCACCTTGGCAAGTGGTTTGAGTGATCGTATCACGATGTGTTTTGGTGGCCATTTATATTATATTTAGCGCTGTCCACTTATGATCAGATCACCAACAATGCATGTTAGTACCAGGTCTAAACAGGGCCCTAGTCACACATTATTATCTGGCCTGGATATGAGCTGCAGTTAAAGAAGAAGAGGACTGATTGAAGTTGTGACTTCACAGTAGAGAAGGAACGTCTCACCATTAAAACTTCTAACCAAGCTTAAGTATTGTCCATTGTGCAGGGCATTCACATTTTCAGCAGACTATGCACTGAATTAAATGTCACAAGCCAAGTAAACAAGCCACATAGGGGGTTATCAGCTTATCAGTAAAGCAGGTTCAGTCATCTTGCTGACAGCAGATGCAGATTCAAGCTGGAACTTAGCTTTCAAGAGGCTGGTAAGAGGATAACTGGGATACCATAGGATGGGATCAAGGCTGAATACTGTACAGTAATTAACCCTGTGTTTCTGCACAGCTCTATTTTTAAGGAACAGCAGGGAACAAAACAGTCATATGGGAGGAGATGGGGAGGGAGGGAAAGGAAGCAGCAGACAGGTGCTAAAACTTAATTAAAAACTCTCTCTCCTCTGCTGTTCTCATCACCTGATTTGAAAATGTGTCCAAGCAAAGCATCTTTCAGTGTTCTTGCAGACACACGCTCCCGTTTTAGATGTATTTGGTCATAGAGATTATGGACACCAAGGGTTGGATCTGACCTGAGGGTACAATCTCGACATGCAGGCATTGATTCAATTTTATTGAATACACTTTATTTGAATGTGCTATGGTGTAGCCTGTGTGTTGTATACAAATGTACTTTGTTCAGTCACAAAAACACCTATACATGGGATTTATATCTTGTTTTCTGCAGGGACAGAGTAGCAGACAATATACATCAACTTGCATGAGCAATAATACAGCAGCAATCACTGTGTACCTGACTGTAGTTGTTGCTCAAAAGTTTCCATGGCAACCAGTAAAACAGACTTGAGGCCTGTCTATCAGTGGCTTGCAGTCTCTGCTCTTGCAGACTTTCCATGATGCCAGACAGTGAACACGTCACAGTATGTACGACTGAGGCCCTCGAGGGCTAAGTTAAGTCCAGAGGGTGGACATTTGGATTCAGCTGAACCGTCAGTGGTTCTCACTACAACCAAAACACTGATGATGTTTCATCCACATCAGCACAATAACTGCACCAAAAATAACACATCAGACAACTCTGCCATTTAAACACATTTAATGTATCTTATAGTCCACAATAGAGTTGGCAGCTATACAATAATATAAAGGAGTATACATTTAATATATATATCGTGTTTTAGAATCTGGACTCTTTGTTTGCACAAGAGTATCTCATCTTTAAATTATAACTCATCTGTCTGCAGTTTCACATTTCACTTCTAAAAATAAAACCTCTGAAGGGCTTTATGAAAAACAACAGGCATCTAAAATTCATTAGGTTTTTTTTTTTCTTCTTCTCAAAAATACAATTGTTTCCATAGTCACAGAAAGTGAAGAACAGCTCTTTGGCTATCTTTCATACAATTTCCTCTGCTCTCATTCAAAGCAGAAATGACACATATCTTAATCCCATCATGAAGAGCTCCAACACACTGTAGAAATGTTCAACCTCAAACAGAAACAGAGAGTATAGTTTTAGCTGTGAACACAGAACTCGTTTCTGCCGTAAACTGTTTTAAATGCAACCTGCTGATAGTGAGGTCTGTGGATTATCCTGAGTTACAGTAAATTGGAAGGTGTTTTTGGAAAGTTCAGATTTTCAAATGTCATGTTCAAAGCTTTGCAGATTACAAACCAAATTCCATTTACCTCTGTGCTTTAAGTCTCAAAGGTGGAGACCTCGCAGCCTCAGCTAATCAAATCCAAATTGTCTGGGTTGATATGTTAGGATTGGTTTGGTTATCAGGTAGAAGGTGCTGTGTGATCTCAGTTAGCTGTGTATGTAGTTTGTGTTATGCCAACTGTATGATATACTTTACATACTTTCATGTGCACCATTAGTGAGTCCTTTTAAACATGCATGTAACCAAACAAACACACCACCTCTGTTACCCCTTCTTCACCACAGCTTTGTTGATGACACATCCTTGATTACAATGGCTCTGAAAAAACTGGTAGAAACGGCTGGTTTGCAAGAGAGCACCGAGGCTTCAAGAGTCCTATAGGAACCAGTTCAAGAACCAGAGCTAATTTGGTGGAAAATGTATATATGAGGTTAAGGTTTTGTGTCAAAGAGGTGCTGATTTGTTCTGGAGCCAGGGATTGTCAACACAATGGCTACAGCATTCTGTGTGTGTGTGTGTGTGTGTGTGTGTGTGTGTGTGTGTGTGTGTGTGTGTGTGTGTGTAGTGTAACTCATTACTGATCCCATTAAAGTCTGGCACCGGACTTTAATATGATGTCAGACGGACGTTAAATTTTGGTTGGAATGAAAATCAGGTTGATGATACTTTAAATGTCTGATGACATTAGAATTTCACGTTGTGTAGATGTTAACAACACGGTTTCCCGAATATTCATTTATTTGTGGCGGCCCGCCATGATAAAAACATCTGCCACCACAAATAGATTTTCTATTTTTGGATCTGGACCGTTCATTAAGAGTGCTGTAGGAATATATAAACCGTCTGGTTATTTACAGCACCACATTGTCATAGTACAGAGCATGCTTGGGGCAGAGACTGAGCAGCACAACAGCAGGCACATTGAAAATGAAACTTAACCATTCATTCTGCTGGGTCCAAATGCATTCACTTGCAGCAGCTGCTCCTCTCATACATAAATCTGACTTGATCAGCTCTGAACGAACTGATAGATCAATTATTTATCCCGCGAATCACAAAGTGCAGCTGAGGACAAAAGGAACTCATGTAGAGCTCTGCATGCCCTGCGTTCACTGACCCCCAAAAACCTGCAAATTTAGAGAGGGGACATAGAATGATAGAAAGCAACACAGAATAAATGTTGTCCTGACACTGAATTTTGGTCACCCAAAGTCAACCTAAATATAACCAAATACTGTAATCTAAGAATGCTGGTGGCCAGCTGGGAGCTTTACAAAAACAAAACCAACAGTGCTGTGTTGTACCTCTGTTTGATTACCTGACCATTTTCAGTTTTTAGACTAATTCTCCACCTTTCAGACAAACATTAGTTTTCATGTTGTCTCATTATAATATGAAAATCAACTTGCATAGACAAACTGGCTGCAGATACTACAGTTTATCCAAAGGAACACTCACTACATTTACATGTACAAAATGTTCAGGTTCTGGCCTCATTCCAAAAACGACAATATTCCCACTAAGCTGTTTAAATGGCTAATGAAAATGAATATTCCACTAATATCCCTTTTTATCTGTTGTACTGTTTTATCTATTGTACTCAGAGTAACATGCCCTAACATGTTGTTTATCATGTCAAAATGTAGGAAAGTGTAACGACTGGAGCAGCTTGTGCCATTTTGCTTCTCTGCATCAAAATAGGATTCCTTTTCTAAGTTTCCTACTGGTGGTGGACTTGTTGGACCATGCGAACACAGCCTCCCTTTTATTCCTTAAGCCACCTTTATGAAAAGGCTGCCATTGCATTATTTGTACATTTTCAAAAACCTGTTGATATCCAAGTCTTCCATAACGTTTAAAAGTTGTTCCGACCAGAAATGTGGGCTTTTCTTCTCTTTCTTCTCTACACCAACCTTGCGAACTGTTGGCGAGTTGGTTTGTGTCAAATGTAGCCATGACAACACACATATCCAACTGTAAATCACAGACTGTATGTAATAATGGCCGTAGGGACCTTGACATCACTCTGGATCTGACTTACAGAGGGCTGCAACGCCTTGCAGACAGCAAGCTCAAGTGGCCCTGCTCTAAAATATGCATAAGTTGGGCCTAAACAAAATGTAAATGGATGAGTTATAAAAAAGATTCACCCCCTGTACAGCTGTCATGATATGAGCTAAGGAGCATGTTGATATGAGCTAAGGAGACCTAACTGTTTGTTGTACCAGGCTGTAAACATATTTATTTCTGCTGTTAAGTTGGGCATTTTAGCATGGGAGTCTATGGGGACTGACTGGCTTCTGGAGCCAGCCTCAAGTGGACATTAGACATGTTGGACATGTCTTAATCAGAAAATGCAAAATTCAGAAAAAGGCTTAGTGTGGAATATGCAATTTACAAAATCCAACAAATACAGAATATTGTCAAATCGGAATATTAGTGGAATATTAGTGTAGCATGTAAACATAGCCAGTGTCACATGTCAACCCTCCAGCTCTACATGAACCATCCATGAATGAACAATTAAACAGCCAAGCTCACTGGAAATGTTCCTATTTGTGCAGATTTGATGTCCTAGTGTAAAGAGGTGTAAACATCTGTTTTAATATTTACCTTTACTCTGTCTGGTGTTGGCAGTGCTCTACAGCACCCCAAAGCAAGTTGGTTTTCATAGTGTACTGAAATAAACTGAAACAAATGTCTGAGTGGAAGGAAACTCGTCTACAAAGTAACAGTTCTCTTTGGAAAGTGGTGAGCAGTAAAACACTGGTGATTTGTAAGTCAACAGAATAACACATAAGGGGTCCTTTAAGTTGCCTTCCATGTACTCTGTGCTTTGTTTTCACTTTGACTAAACAAATCCCAACTTTCCATAATTCACCTCCCATCAGAATACGTAATCAGGAACAGGTTGGACTGTGTGACGTGAATATCTGTAATAATGACGGCTGTCTCAGGAATTGAATCTGTTTCCACCTCTATGTCTCCATGGTCACTAAGCCTCATCTTCACTGTCTGAATGAGCTGGCTCTTCTGGCTGGAATAAGGGATTGTGGGCCAGTTTGTGCAGATCTTCTGGAGCAATCTCTCTCATCTTTCCATCCATACCGAGCTGCATGGGCTGGATCAAATTGGTCCTGCGGGGAGAAATGGTTCAAATGTAATAATGTGTGCATGTGTGAGTACAGACTGAGTTGAGTATTGCCACCACATGCCTCCGGTTATCATTTCTTTCTATGTATTCTTTATCATTTCAAGTTATAACAAACTGACAGATACACATATGCATCAAATCAAATCAAAACTCAAATCAAGCTACTCTAAGTTTTTCTATTGTGAAAGACAACAATTTTTAAATTAATTCATCATTACAGCTAAATGTGCTGTGGATCTCTGCAAACTGACCTCGTGTGTTGCATGTGTGATTGTGTGTGTGTGTGTGTGTGTGTGTGTGTATGGGGGTTGGAAAAAATCTAAATACATGCACACCAGTACCTCAAACATGGATCTGCCTGCCTAACTTGCACTCCATCTAAGCCCCTTTAAGGCAGGAATTTTTAAGCTGTTAATCTGCCTCACCATTCTGCATAAAAGCTACAATTCTGGAATGGGGGGACAGAGTTATCTCGCCTTTCAGCTGGTGGAGGAGGTAGTCACAGAGCCGAAATGATGATTGTTTACATGGGACAGCGGGCAGGATGGGGCCATGGGCAGTGTTATGCCTGCAACATTTTACATCTTATACTTGCATAGCTTACATTTTAACTCATACAATAATTTATTAAACCACACAATAGCCTCAGAAAGACTAAATAACAACAGCACAAGCCTACTGTTTCAAAATCAAAGAATGCATTTGTTAATCACAGTGCCAGCCTGTGGCATAGGCAGTATAGGTGAATCCTAAAGGTGCCGTCTTCCATGGGGGGCACCACAAATGGGGGAAGAGAAAAAAAATCAAACTGTTTATCTTTTACTATTTTTTTTACAACTATTATTTTGAAATATTACATAAGGCCACAACAACACAACTACATAGCAGAGCCTACTAAATAAGAGAGAGGCCTTTTTTTCTGGGTTCCTGCCGCCCCTCGACCCCCCTCCCAGCTACGCTGTATAGTCAACATGTCAAAACCACAAAAACTCAACTACCACTGCACTACTGAGATGAGTGGATGTGGAGAGAAAGAACATGAAATCAGAAGGAGAAGAGCTGGTTATTGTTTCCTCTGAGCAGCCGTGTGGCTGCAACCAACAGCCCACGGAGGTTGCATCAATTAACATTGTGAAGCGTTCAAGCTCTACTCAGTAAAAATTTGTTCAAGATAAATTATAACATTCTCATGATGTGTTCAATGTAATCTTGTAGAATGTAGCTTTTGGTGGGACACTTCAATAAATCCAGCTGTTTGACCGAGAAATGTGTTGATGTTTTCACAGCACTATAAAAAAGATATTAGAGAGCGAATTATGATGTATGATACATAGTAAAAATGCTTTTTGCTAATCTTTTTAAAGATGTTTTTCATGTGAAAGAAGGTTAAGCAAAAGGTTGTTTCATAAATGTGTATTATTAAATTTGTGCTCATTCTAAGGAAGTGTAATGAAGGACTGAATGACTTTAAAAGTGTTCATTTACTTTTTTATAGTGTAGATTTTTGTGTTAACCTGGAACAAAAGAAAAACAAATGTCAAAACACCAATATAAAAACATCAGTATCCGCTATTGGTGCGATTCTTTTTTTAAACACTGGTATCACTATCAGCCCAGTATTTCAAAATCAATGCATCCCTGATTCAATTAGAATGTAAATTTGTACGTTTTATTATTATTTTACAATGTCAGGTATTATTTATTGTTTAGTCTTCTAAACAAGTTCATTTGTATTTTTTTAATAGATTCTTGATTTCAAAGAAGCATGTAGTATTTTTATCGTATTTTTATCACCTAAGGAACCAACTGTGCTAGAACTGCCACTGGTTAATCACAGCACTCTCTCTCTCAGTGCTGTCCATGGTCCCGAAACAACAGCAGCCCTAACCGCTATACTGAAACATAAAGTCCCCTCATGGCGCCAGCTGGCTGACAAATGCATAATATTTACAATGTAGGTCCAACATTAAGTAAGGAGAAACAGTCACATGTGTATTGTTTCATATTGTTTTAGTATTGTTGTTTTATCAACTATGATTCACAATCTAACACATGGCTCATCTATCAAATAAATGCTTTTATTTTTTTTTATCCCCCAACCATTAATAACTATTTATCACATCATTACTCCTACATATTACATAATAAAATCAACATATACCTGTAATATTTACACACAGGGTGCAAAATGAACTGTCAATCTATTTTTCTCTCTCTCTCTTTGGATAAATACAGCCTTCCCAGAAGAGTCTATCAAGGGATTAGGTGGGAGTGTTACATGGTCTGGCCTCATAGTGCTTCTCACCTGCCTGCATCAGCTTTACTCAACCCTGCACTGAAATGCCACGCCTGCCTCTACATGAAACTAGAAACACTCTACTTTCAGACTGTTAGGTTTAGTGTCAGACAGTCCATAGTGCAGCGCACCTTACCATTGGAGCTTTACTCAACACCACACCTGCTCCTACATGTGACATGTGAATTTTCTTTGTCAGGTGTAGTTTTGGTGTGGCGTATATGTGCATACACCATAACTTGTAGCATGGGTGTGGCACAGGTGTTAATGTATTAACACTTTACCTAAATTAAACACACATCACCTACGCCACATGTGTATGATGCCTGTGTAACTATTCTATGTCTATGGAAGAGGTGTCAGAGGTTGGTAAGATTGCAGAGGTCTTGTTAGGCACTAGTCTGAGGTACTAGTGAGCATGAACATTGATATGTTCCACCATTCCACCTCGTGTGTGTGTGTGTGTGTGTGCGTGTGTGTGTGTGTGTGCGTGCGTCCTGCTTTTATAGACCTTGACAGTTTGTCAAACATGTTGACCAGCTTCATGGCTTCAATTTCCTTCTGCTCCTCTGTCATTCCCTCCATGGGATTGGGCTGATCCTCTTCTACAACTCCTGTTATTGGGTTTATACTGAAGAAGAAAGAGAGATGGAGAGAAATGTCAGAGAAACAGAAAGTCCGGTCTGTTTTGTGTCCAAAGAGGGGAGAAGTCTCGTTCTGAAATTGGTGGTGACTTGTTGCAGGAAAACAATGGTGGAAAGTTAGTGAAAGCTGGAAAGAGGAGTGCTGGGAAGAGTTTATTGTGCTGGAGTACATAAAGTGTAGCTTAGTGTTACCTAAAAAAGGGCTGAATTTCAAGCTGATTTAAAAAAAAAACTTCTCCTTAGGCGAGACTCAGTTAAACATACTAACAAACAGAACAGAACAGCTATTGGTAAAGAAAACCATTTCTCTGTAGGGTCATCTCTCTAATGTTGTCAGACACTAATAACAATCTGAGCATGTCAGTGACAAAAACAAGCACTGTTAGTGGAAATACATTGACAGTGCACAAGTGCCCGTAGGGATTACACAGCAGCCTGTTTCAACACTGCAGCTGCGGCCAACTCACTCAATACTGGACCAATTTCAAAAATTGTTTTCCCCATGAATCACTTTGACACTAAAATATGGGAAAATAGGGTCCAGGTTGAAAAATACTGCAGCTGTTCCAGAGCTTTTGATCATATCCCAAGATCTTCATCAGGTCATGACTGAAATATGAAACTAAACTTTTAAGCCAGCATGGAAGAGAAGTCCTTAGAATGAAGGAAAACAGGGACATTTAGACATAAGACAATTGGACAGATTCCATCTGCCAGTGAAGATCATGTGATATGGGGAGGCAGCATTCATTTGGGCAACAATAGAGAAACCTGCAGCTGGCTGACTGGGAGGAATGGCTGGATTGTTCTGAACCAGCATGGTGTTTCTATTGGAATCCATTAGAAGATATGGATTATCTATAATAAACACAACTCTTTAGCATAAGGTTACTCATTCTGAGTACCAAAACACTTAAGATGATGATCTAGTTGCTGCTGTATCATCAGATCTGAAACCCTATGTCTTGGACAGGAGAAGACCAGTCAGCCAATCACAATCTGAAGCTGATAAAAGGACCTGATAAGGCCAAATGTGAGGTACTGTCTGCAAAATTTTCAACTCCCACCTGCTGAGGATTTTTTTTCTGCTTTCTCAAAGAGATTGATCACATTGGATCTGATTGGGCCAAGTATAAAGCCTCCATTGCAGAGGCAGCCTCTTGTAGTTGTGCCCCGAGGGTCAGAAGTTACTGCCGTGGAAGAATCCTAAAGAAGTAGTGGCCTTTTCAGGCTTGGTTAGCCCAGGGTCATGGAATATTGGAACAGAAAGGATACTGGAGAGATCATGGGAGTTTGCTTTGTGGACTTAGGTCACATCGTCACAAATATGTTTCTTTTTTAAAACTGCGTTTTAGCACCATTTTCTGTCCATACAAACACACCTGAAAACATGACCATTTACACACACTAAGGCATGCACCGGCGTAAACAGAAAGCAGACTGTCTAACTGCAGTTGGCCCCAAAATTGAAGGGAAACACCTTGATCGCCCCCTGGTGTTTGGCTCCATGTTAGTGGATGGGACACGGGCCAAAATCAAAGATCCAGTTACACGTCAAATAATTTTTTTTTTCCAAAGATGATTTCTGTCATTTTAGGTAGTTCTTACCACAGTGCTGAGATTGCTGCCCTTCAGACTCTAAATGACGTCACCAGCACAGGGTGATGGCGCAGGGATAATTTGGCTTCATTTTTGTACAGCAGGGAGTGTTGTTATGTTGTCCACCTTTTCATACAGTGAATGGCTAGCACAGGCGACAAGATGGAACTGTTACTGAAAGTAATGTGAGCATGTTGGTCGAGGCAGTGGAAAAACAGATTGGGAGCTGTTACGAAGCAAATTTCATGACATATCAGAGCAGTACAAGGAGTATTATCCATTGCCAGAGGAAGCCATGACTATGGGAAAAGAGTACCACACAAGAAGGATAAAATCACTTGACAAGCTGTGACTGATAAGACCTAAACGAGAAGCCAACGTGAGCATCTAGGTCATCGTTTTCTAAAGTCTCAGTTTCCGCCCAGACTAAAACACAACCCTGGAGTTCTCAAATTAAAATGGGGTCTGCAATGCTTGGCGTACACGTAGCAATAGTTAAGAGTTTTAATACCACAACAAATTAGTATGGCTGTAGCCTAGAGAAGGCTGATGACCATGTTCCTCCAAGAGCTGTGTCCATATTCTCAGCATGAATTGGTCATGCAGAGGGAGCAAAGCCTGAGCTCTAGATTTACCATTGACTTTACTTTCTACTGCATACCTTACACATACCTATGATGCTTGGGTTAGTGATGGAAAGAGCAACATTTCACATAGGAATGGCCTTAATAAGCTTCAGGGTGGCTGTTCTCAGAGATTAGAGATAAGGTAGGTAACCAAGAGTAGCTGAAGAACTGCTGCTCCTTTGGATCCAGTTGAGCTAGTTTAGAACTCTAACCAGGATGCCTCCTGGATGCCTCCCTGTGGAGGTATTCTGGTTATTACCCACAACATGTTGGAGGGCTTTCTATCCTATCTAGTCTGAGAATACCTTGAGATACTGCAGAAAGACCTGTAGGCTGTCTGAGCTACATTACTTGGCCTGCTGCCTGCTAGGTGTGGGTGAAAGAATCAATACAGCATAGTATTGTGACCTTTTATGATATACATTATTCATTTTTGCAAATACAGATATTAATACAGCTTTTGGTGCTAGAATAAGCAGAGGTCTTAGTCAGCAGCATTTGGCAGGAAGTTCATCAGAACAAAGATGGAGGCACCAGATAAAGAAATCAGAAATGTGCCATTTAAATCAAACGTCTGGACTTATTTTGGATTTTTTTAAATAAAGGGAAAGAAGGACTTGGATATGACATGTAATTTGCAAGCAGTCTCATAAGAGAATAAAATACTCTAGGAATACTACAAACATGAGGGCTCACCTCACACTCCACCATCCAGAGAAAGGATTAGCCGCTAATGGCCAAGCTAACACTAAAGCCGGTCTGCCGAAAAATCGACCAACACTGGACACACTTAGCTTGACAAAAACTGCCATCCAACTCTGAGAGGGTGAAGAAAATAACACAATCCATCACCTACTTCATGTGCAAAGATCTGCGTCCATACAGCACTGTTGAAAATGAAGGCTTTTGTTTGCCGTGAGTCGTGTCCCCCCCCCCCCTACAGATTTGAGGTTGCTGGACAGCGGCACGCTGGAGACTGATTTGTTTGCCCACAGGCGGCTGCCGTGGCAGGGCCACGTCGCCGCGTCCTTGATCTTCGGTTTTCCAGCGGACCATTCGAGCAAGTCCAGCTTCTCTGTTGCTAACGCTGCTGCCGGAATACAGCTCATGAGGAGCTGGCTGCTAATGCTATGTACTGGGACACTGCTAACGCTGCTGCCGGGATACAGCTGAGGAGGAGCCGGCTGCTAATGCTATGTACCGGGACACTGCTAATGCTGCTTGCCGTGCTGCTGTAGCTCAGTCGTAACTGTAACTGATGCTGAGACTCTACTGACTGCGTGACTGGTAGACGGCGGTGGGTGGCGCTACAGGCCAAAACACAAATTCAAAACATAAACATGATTTGCTGACTGTAAAACAATTTTTTAAATGCGAATATTCTGGCTGTACTATTGTTGTCGGTGAGATCAGTATGTTATATGGACATTATTCCTTAGTCTCTGTGACATATTAGGAGGATTTTACGACTATTTATTTACAGCAGGAAGGGTGGCATTAACTTGTGACGCCTGGACTTCAAGGTCAAGGTCAAGGTTCAAGGTCAGTGGATTCATATGTGACTATAACGGCACATTATCTTACAGAGAACTGGTGACTGCTGTCGCACATTCTCCAAACTAGAGCAGTACATGAAAGTCACACCGAAGCAAACACTGCAGACCTCCTGCAAAATACAGCACAAGATTGGGGGATTTTGGTTGTAACAGAGCGCTTCTAACATGGGTGTTGCTATTCAGTCTGCGCGATACTGCATGTGAAGTGTTTCGCTCACGTGCTTAATCTGGCCTTGCAGAGGGCGTTAAATCTGCCAACAGTTCAGTTTGTCAGGTGTATGCAGCATTTCTAACAGGTTTTATGATGGTGTTGGTCAGTCTGTCTGCTTTACATCACATTATACTGCAATAAAAATTATTAAAGTCAAATAAATAGACTGAAAAATTTATCTTATGAGGTCAAACTGATGTTGACAAAGTTTTCCTTTGGGGAAATAATTTGCAGTTGGGAAAAAAAGGTAATGTATCTCAATATATTTTATTGCAATACTCAGCAATTGCAATATCGCAATGATATCATATTGTGACCTAAGTATTGTGATAATATTGATTTCCACCCTTACTGCCTGGTGATATTGGTGGAAAGCGGAAGAACTACTCTAACGTCAGTCTGTCAAATTCACTGGTTAAAGCTGCACAATATAATTTCTGTAAGGGGTGCAATGAAACACACTACATGAGATACTGAGTTCAGGTGACACAGCGTTGTGGTGGTACTGACTGGGCCTTGGCCTCTCTGTACTCCTCTGTCTCAGAGTCTTCATCTTCAGAGTAGATCCCGGAGTCTCTGCCCCCCCTGAGCAGTCCTCTGGCAGCCAGCAGACCTGCAGCATTACCGTATCCAGTGTACTTAATGAACCTGGAAACTGGATAGAGCATAGAACATATTACTGTTAATATGGCAGTATCTGAACACATTAAAAGATGCCAGTACATTGACACAATGTCAACAAAACCAGTTCCCCAAGTCTGTGGTTGGAGCCATAAACTTATTCAATTTAGATCTTTACCTCAGCCATCATGACAGTTCAAGCAGCACTAGCCGAGATTTTCAGTAAAGACAGATATTTTTAACTACTGAGCAGATTAAGAAATGCTCTTTTGTTATAAGGAATCTCTTGCTGTCTGATCACTGGTCAGTGATCCAATCGGACCGACGTTAAAGTCACATACATATTTGTTTCACCATTGGTAGTTTTAAAATGATGTGTGTATAATTGATCAGTCCAGATGGCTAATGTCTTAGTGAGCCATGGGCTTACAATCAGTAACACAAAACTTGCCATAAATGATTGAAACATATCAACAAACAGGAATTTCCCTCACCACTTTCTTTGCAGAGAACAAAAAGGAATTCGGCAGCACAGTCCTTGACGTCAGTGTCAATGTGTGTCATAATACGGACTAGTTTGTTCCTCAGAGTATTGCCCACCTCTGGTCTGTTCTTCACATCACGCAGTGGGGGCAGCACCTAAACACACACACACACACACACACACACACACACGCACACACACGGATACCCGAGTCATCAAAACATCAACATCTTTTAATAAAGGATTCTCCTCCTCAGCCCAGTACTGACCTTTGACCTGAGGAACTTCCTGGTCTCTCTGTGGATTCGGGCACTCTCAGTCAGCAAGGTCAATGATGGGAGAAGGGTCTCCTTCAGCTTATGTCCCTGGAGACAAAATAAATACATCCTATCAGCTGGACCGCAACCATCCATCCATGTAAAATATGGGGACATGCATTGTGCGTAATTTGAAGGTAATATATTTAATCACAACTTTATTTTGAAATATGCATGATATGAACACATTATTAATTGAAGCAGGAAGCTGGTCTGTGATGGTTGATGTTTTTTTATAACCTGTCTGATGGTCTGACCTCCAGCCAGATTCTGTTGCGAACACCATGTTGTTGTTACTGATTGAACTGATGACCCAAACTACATCAAAGAAGACCTACAAAGCTGGGATTATCCTTTATGTACAATATAAATGCAATTAGCTTTTTTCCCCGACACCTGACTGTTGGGAACATGGTCCATCTGGTCTTTCTACTGGTGCACTTATTATTAGTGTAATAATAAAACAACCAGCTGTATTTGTAAAAACTCATTTAAAAGTACACTTACAAAAACCTTTTACACATGGAAACCTATTATTCATCATTTAAGGAAAAATGTCACTGCTGGAAAGATAGTCTTTTCTTAAAATTGGGCTGTCTATACAGCAGAAAGACACAAATACTTTTGAGACTGGTGCTACATGAGCAGAGAAAACAGAGAAAAAGGGCTGTGGCATTCGCTTGCTTGCAAGAGATAGAAAACCTACAACTGCAACTACAAATGTCCTACGCAGCTCCAGACCAATAAATGCTCCTGCTGGTGGGTGACGTAATGCAAGTTGGTTTGGGACAGATTTTTGCTGGCAGATGAGCAGGGAGATCTAGGTGCTAGCAAGATTGAATGTAGTGCACTTGCACATACTACCCACATTGTTATGATACAAAGCTGGTTGAAAATTAGCAAAATATCCCTTTTAACTCCTTGTAACAAAGATTACCTGCCAGAAAATAAGTCATAAATATAATTTAACTAAATAAATGTCATATCAATATTAATCTAGCGTAATTTAAAACTATTGTTTCGTGTAATTCAGGTTATAATTCATGCCTTTTCACTTATTATTATAATATCACAGAGGTAATCAACTTACACACAGAGTCTTGTCTTACCCGGTCAAGTCTTTTTTCCATGTATTCCAGCAGCATGTTGACAGCGTCCATGTTGACCCCCATGTACTCAATGGAGCCTTGTTGCACTTTGGGCATCAACAGTACATCCAAACAGGGCAAAGGGAGGTTGCCTAGCAAGTTAACAGTATGGCTGAGAAAAAGAGGGGGAGGGAAAGTAAAAGCAATGACTGCATGAATCAATGAACAGAAAAACAAGTGTACATTGAGATGTGTGTTGTCCTACCTGTGGAACTCCTCGGTCCGCTCCTCCCCGTCTGCGTGGCTCATTAGACAGTGTCTCAGTATGGCTCCCAAATGTCTGTACTCTGCTGCGTCTTCCTTCACACACAGACAAAACAATCACATAGTTCACGTCTCCTATAAGAGCCTTCATTGACGTAAATGTGTGTATATTCTGTATATTTGCTTGTGTGTAACAAGCTGAGGAAACTGACCGACTAAGGTTCTGTTTGTTTTCTGATATTAAAAACAAGGAAATGTGTCTTGCATTGCAGAACATATCTTCCAAAGGACAGTGTAAACATGTTCAGCACAATTTGGACCAGACTGAATTGTCTCAAGAAACAGGAGCTGCAGGGACTTCATCATTCCCCTGACTTTTCATGTAGTGCCACCACAAAATCGATATTTCTGGTTTGAAGTGATATTTCTCTATAACTATTTGATGGATCACCATGAAATTAGGTTAAAACTATTTCAGGTCTCCAAAAGGTAAATTCTACCGACTTCAGGGATCCCCTACAGTTTCCTCTCGCAGCACCAACAGGTCAACATTTTCATTTATCCAGTTTAATATCTAAAACTCTGCTTGATGAATTGGCACATAACTTGATTCAGACATTCATGTCCCCCCCAAGATGAATTTTAATAACTTTGTGACCCTCTGACTTTTCATCTAGCGCCATCATCAGGTTTGTTTCAATTTGTCCAATTCTTTACTTTATGACCAAATACCTGCAAAACTAAAGACATTCAAATCAGCCTCAGCTGTAGTTTTTGTTAAGAGCTAAGTGGCATGGAATTACTGTTACTATAGATGAATCCGGGAACTATGGGAGGTAAACAAGTCACCATTACTTCAGTGGTGTCTCTCTAAAATATGCACATGTTTGAATGCAAGCTGTCCTAAGAAGTGTACAATTTTCTACTTCTACTTTCTATTCGATGTTACTTTTGACAACATCTGGAAGAACTTGTGCAGTTCTCAGGTGCTCCAACATAAGTGGCAAACTTCAACTTTGGAAAAAAATGATACTAAAACAAGTGCCATCAGCTAAATTAAGACTGCTGTGGTCCCACAGAATAAATTAACTTAATCTATCAATGTGGGGTTACTGTGAAATATAACATCGGCCACTCTACCTTGGGCCGTGACCACAAAGTAAACATCATTCAGTCAGCATCACAAACAGAACATGCACAATGGTGTCTAGAGTTTCAGTTTCACAGGTGAGCGTAAACTCTTGACTCTCAGCCGAATGTGTCAGGGTTGATCATAGTGACAACAGCTGTTAAAACCACGAACAGAACATGTAGGTGTCTTGGTAAAAGCTTTCAATTTTACTTTGATCAATTTCAAATATCATACTCATCTGTTCATTATCTACACTAACCACTTACATGAGTTAATGGAAGCCAACACATAAGCATTCGGCTGAAAGTTTCCAGTTAACACAGTTGTTAAACTGAAAATGAGGCATCTATGTTTAGTAGGAGTGATTTTTTTAACAATGAAAAAAATAGCTGTTATAGAGCAGAAAGTTACTGTTACTGTCAGCGGGCAGCAGCAGCATCTGGATTGACATATATTAGCACATTTACCTCAGGTGGTGAACAAAGCACTACTAGCGTAAGCACAGCTGAGGGAAGGCTGTAAACTGTAGACTATAGACTCTGGCCACATCGTTTAAATCATGATGTTTGTAAATCACATCCAGTGTGTTCTACAGAAAGAGGATACAGTCGCCTGATGTACTAACCCCTGGAGCAAATGTGATATAATTGCTTTAAGCAGCTTTTTTAAACAGCTGACGCCTGCCAAACTGAAATAAGACTGCGGCGTATCCTGAAGAGTTGATACACAAAGTAAACAGACAAAATGAGTAATTCTGTTTTAACCTACAGTATGTGGATTTTAGATGAACTATTATAATCACTGACTTTTGACAACAAGATTCACAATTATTAGTATAATATTGATTACAACATGGCTAAACTACCACAGAAAACTCCCCTAACGTGTCATTTTCTTCAGTACCTCATCGACCTTGCGTTTGGCTGTGTCAAATGTGATGTTGAAGAGTATTTTCAGTATTTCCATGGCTAGTTCTGTCTGCTGCCGGCTCAGTGGGGGCAGCTGTTCAGGGGGGACGTCCTCAAACCCTGACCTTGCTGTCTCCAATGTATCCGGCCAACACAGACCCAGAGTGTCATCCAACTGGTTACCTTGAATATACACGGGGACAGGAAGTTAACAACGTATGCTCTATAATGTAGTACAATAGCACCATCTGTTTATAAAATCATTTGCTTCTTGTAAATGCCTAGTTTTATTTAATTATTTTTCATACATCGTTATAGATTTATCCTGAGTTGCTGCACCTTGGAACGTCCTGGCGTTACAGACACTGGTGACCTGGAAGGTGAGTTGCCTCTTAGCATTGGATACCCTGGGGACTAGAAATCTAGAAAGTTTCCCCAGTCAGTAGTTTGACTGGTTCGACAGGAAATCAGTTACCTAGCAGCCTGATGCCATGAAGCTCCTGAGCTAGCTGTGCCCGGACATCCACTCTCAGGGCTGTCAGCAGGAAGGTGAGGCGCAAGTCAAAGAATCGCACCTGGACAGAGAGCAGACGTATGGAGATGTATTCACTCTCTCTCTATCTGCTTTTTCTGTCTCAGAGTGCGGCCAATGTCTACTCATACTTATTTGCTACGAATGTGTTGCATGGAGTATCAAAAACTGTGAAGTACCAAAAGCAGGCACTGAGCGCTTGGTCAGTCAGAGGTGATAGTTATTCTTTGATTAGGTATTTCCTGTCTAACAGTAAGTTATATGTTTGCCGACTGTATCTTTTAGTGCTGTTCAGCTGCTTTGAGACGGCATTAAACATAATTGTACAAACAGGTTTGTAAAAAAACAAATAACAAATATACAAAAAAATTTAAAAAAGACAACATGATTATGTCCTTCCTCAGTGAGGTATTAAAAAATTCATTTTTTGGTATTTGTACCAAAAAGGCCTATTGAATCTTTAAAAAAAATCATATATTCTAGATTTATATTTTATATTTAACTAATTTCCAGTAGCAAAGATACATGTGTTGTTTCTATGATTATGTTAAGTCAAGTCAGACATGGTGGTTAAAAATTTAAAAGTTAAGACTCAATTCAAGCACAAGACAGGACGTTTTGACTTACTCATTAAATGCCCACTCTGCTGGTTCAACTGGTACAGTACAAGAATGATGAAAAATAAATCTCATGTGACGGACACAGACAGAGACTTTGTATCTTCCCCTAACCTTTGGCGGGTTAACTCTTATCATTTGACAGCCACATTAAAACATTTATCTGTACTGAAGTCCATACCTCGTGGTTCCAGGTGGGATCATGACACTGCTTCAGCCTCTCTGAGACACCCTTTATCAGCTGTAGGTCTGCTGCTACCACCTGCCATCCATCCATCCATCCATCCATCCATCCATCCATCCATCCATCCATCCATCCATCCATTTTATAAATTAGCACCAACCAAATAACATTTGATAAGGGATTCATGTAAACGTAGGTATGATGAGACACACAGCAGACCTGTCCTGGCTCGTTGTGTAGCAGGATGTTACAGATGGACTTGAGAGCCTCAATAATCACTTCCTGGTCAGAGTTTTCTGAGGGAGGGGAGGCTTTCTCCACCTCCTCGCTGGATACTTCTGCTGCCTCTTCCCCCTCTCCTTCCTCACCCTCCACTAGGAAGAGAAAGAATGGGACAAAAGATAAATCAAGCTGCTTCTATCTGTAATTCATCTCTTTATAGATTTTTTGTTTGTTTTTTTTGTAACTCCAAAATAAAAGTGAGCTGCACTGTCATGCACGTAAATGACTCCCTAAATCTCTTGTTGTGAAACATTTTCTACATGAACCCCAAAGAATTGTGAACAGCACACTCAGCAAAACTTGTCATGGTTGAACTTGAATTATTGCCCCGTGGCTGTATCCCTCCACAAACCTGTCAAGTTTCTCTTACAGTTTACATCCATGTCTGTGAAAACATGGATGCTTCACACATTTTACCCGCGACAGCACAGAAGATCTATACAATCCCCACAGTTTAAGGTGGACACTCAAGATGAGTGTGACCAAATAGTTCGCCCTCTGTTTCTTACATATGACATTGTATAATGGCCAAAAAAACATTTTATGCAGAACATTATGATGTCACAGTGAGGCTGACTTTGAGCTTTTAGATGTAAAATGTCATCACTTCATTATTTTAACCTATTAGACATTTGTGTGAAGTTTTGTCATTATTAGCATATGAATTCTTGAGTCTTGGCTAAAAACATATTTGGTATTGGTATATTTTTCACACTGACCTTAACTTTTGACCTTCCACCACAAAATTCTAATCAGTTTATTATTTAGTCCAAGTGGATGTTTGTGTCAAATTTGAATAAATTCCCTGAAGATGTTCTTAAGAAATCGTGTTAACGAGAATGAGACAGATCCAAGGTCACAGTGACCTTGACCATCAAAATCTTATCAGTTCATTGTTGAGTTGAAGTGAATATTTGTGCCAAATTTGAAGAATTTCCCACACAGGGTTCTTGAGATATCGGGTGCACGAGAATGAGACAGACAAGGTCATAGTGACCTTGACCTTTGACCTATGACCACTAAAAACTAGAAAGTTTGCCATTGAGTCCAAGTGGACATTTGTGCCAAATATGAAGAAATTCCCTATCAGTGTTATTGAGATATCATGTTCACAAGGATAGGACAGACGGACAAACGGACAGAAGGACGGACAGATGGTCGGTTGGACAGATGGATGGATGCACCAGCACAGAGGCATAAAAGAAATACCAGATTAATGGATAATTCTGGTTTAATGCAATTGAGGTCTCTTTTTTGTTGGGTTTTTTTTCCCCCATGATTTATCAGTAATATGAGAGTCTTTAACAATATAATAGTAATGGCTGACCAGTTCTTTTCATAGTATCAGTTGCTCCAAGCTGATAGATGGTAAACATATCAAACCTTTCGAGTTTTTTTGCAAAACATGGTGTCAGTTCCTCTGTAACACTCCACTGACGTACATGCACATTTGACAGCTAGTGCTGCCCGCCCCACAAAACTTCTCTTCAGGGCATTACAAGTCATTATGTAAAAGTTTAATGAAGATAAAATATTAATTTTGATGCACTGATTCAGCATCCCACTTGTACTGAGGTAGTTCTATGTAAGCTCAATAGGATGTTTCAGAAATGTCTCTAACCAACAATTGATCGTTCTTTCAGGGGCTAGAAGCAGATGTCCCAACTACCTCCACAGCCTTGTGCTGCATTCATGTGGTGTCAGAATAATCTGATTCGTTTCCTTTGCTCTTTGTTATCAACGTGTTGTTTAAATGGTCTGAGCAAAAAAACAAAACACAACTTCTTTTTAGCTTCCATGTTGTTTCCACATTACAACTTAAAGCTCATGAAAGCTCATTCAAGTCAGATTCAATCGGTTCTCGTTGCAGGCAGGCTGAACAGTACCCTGCAATAACTAATCAGAGATCCAGGAGCACGCAGATGTTCCACAGGCTGATTTGATACATACCAGACAGAGTTGTTTAAAAGATCTGTTCGTTCATTTTCGCCTGTCATCGCAAATGAATCGCTCTCATCTGGGAATAATGTGTCAGGTCAACAAACACAAGCAGTCAGATAGACACAAAAGTTGGAAACAAGCCAACAATTAATCCATATTATAAACCTGTTTTTTTTAGGCCAAACTAAAAGTGAGAGCACCTGAAATGTTGCTAATAATCCCTCACTGAACAGGAAAACTGTAAGAGCACAACTA